>NW_024609883.1:68975344-69186399 GCF_016920785.2 Ixodes scapularis | reverse complement strand
GAAAGACACCGCTAGGATTTTCTGCGGAGCAGCCAAAGGGGGCGGACGTTCGTCGGCGGTCTGCCAGTCGGCTATTGTACGAAGCCTAACGGATCACGAGGCGACACTGGAGGCACCGGGGACCCCCGATTTTCGGGGGAATACCACCGGGACCATTGCGGACGAAGAGGAGTGGAGAACCAGGGAAGAAAGCGTCGAAGGCGAGTTTTCTCCGAATCGAGAGAAGACGTTTCTACGGAGGCTTGGAAGGCTAAGCCCAAGCCCAGAGTCATGGCGGCGCAGGGCACCCAGTTCAAGTTCACGCTGAGGCCCGAGCAAGGGATCAAACTGGACAAGTATGGGACGCACGTCTACGGGCGGGCCATCGTAGACGCAGTCGGCAAGAAGCACATCTGCACGGTGAGCGACTTTTCTTTTCAAGTCATGGCTGAATCGAACTCGATTTTTCTCATGACGGAACGGGAAGATACCACGAAGGAAATTAATGAAATTCAGGCGCTAAAGCTAGAAGAGGGAAGAACGGTTAAGTTCAACGTTCACCAAGTACTGCAGAACGTGACGAGAGGTGTAATCCACAACGTGGGCGCAGAATGCAAAGAACAAGAAATTCTGGAAAATACGAGAACAAAGACCGGCGTATAGCTCATAGCGGCACGGCGCCTAGGAGAGTCGAAGGTCGTATTATTGACATTCAGCGGAAATGTCAAGCCGAGGTACGTGTACTTCTACGGTGGCGCATACAGAGTGTACGAGTACACACCCAGACGACAGGTGTGCTATAGATGCATGCGAGTGGGGCATCGCGCCGACGTATGTCTGTACGAGGCAGCTTGCAGAGACTGCGGAAAGACGCACCCGAAGGAGGAAGGGTGCGTCATCAAGTGCGTACTGTGCGGGAAGGGTCATCGCACCGGAGACAGAGAATGCGAAAAGAAGTACAAGGCGCCGCCTGAAGGGCGGTTCAGAAACTTACCAAAAGCGAGTACTTGGGCCGGTAACAGAACAGAACAAGCGGCAAACATAGAGCACAATGTGCGGACGACAGAGACAAGCAAGATGCATGAAATATTACAACAAATAGAGAACCTAATGAACGGAGGAACGACGGCTTTACTAGAAGTGGTCAGGAAAAGTGAGGAGCTTGCGGCAGAAGGGCGCAAGCAGCATGCAATAGAAGAAAAAAAGCGCGTAGAGACGAAAAGAGTGAAAGAACTGCGGGAGGCGGAACAGAGGAAAGCCGAGCAAGCGGAAAGAGAGAAGCTGCAGGCAAAAAGGAGATATGAGAGGGAGAAGCAGGCAAGAGCCGGGCAGGGGGACAGAAGGCCGGTCATACTGGAGTAGAGAACAAATTGTGAGACAAATATGGAAACAAGGTGTGTTACAGGGGGAAAGCCGAGCAATACTGGAAACATGCACGAGCGCCTCGATAGAATGGAGCAGAGAATAAATGTGTTTATGGAACAATGTCAGAATGCGATTGAACAGAGACTAAGCCTATTTATGGAGCAAATCATGGGAGCAATGGAAATCAAGGCCGGTAAACATGGCCAAGTCTAAGCACAGGGAAATCAAAATATGGCAATGGAATTGTAGAGGCTTAGGACCCAAAGCTAAGAATCTGCAGTTCTTCATAAACGGTGACGGGCCGGCAGTGATGGCGCTGCAGGAAGTCAAGACAATAGCGAAGGTAACGGGGTATGACGCGTACGTCAATAGCATGGAGAAACCGGCGGTAGCTACGCTCGTCAGTAAGAACTATACGGCGATCGTGCACGATACGGAACAAGACATCGAGACCGTTCTTATAGAACTGGTGCCTAAAAGAAGAGGAAGAAACGAGAGCGTTTTCATTTTGAATGTATAGACGATTGCAAGCTGGGCGACTGGCCGCCCCCATGTCTCTGCTCGAGCAGGCACGCCCATGCGATTACGAGCTTGCCAAAGCTACGTTCACCCGCGCGTTGCACGCGCTTGCACGCATGGGGCACCACTTGTGGCGCCATGCTTACAATTGTCTATACTCGAAGAAACAAAAGGACGTTTTCGAGGAACTCTTCAAAGAAGCGATTAAGGCCGCGGGAGACAACGCACTGCTTATTCTCGGGGACTTCAACGCCGCACACGAAAGCTGGGGTTACAAATACAGCAATGGCAAGGGGAAGAAACTCTTGGAAACAATTGAAGAGGAGGGGCTTTGATAGAGAACGAAGTATGGAACCCGACGAGGACGGGCGGCGGGCGAACCAGCGACACGAGTCCGGACTTGACGATCTGCAAGAACGTAAAAGTAAAATGGTCAAACACATGCGAAAATTTGGGAAGCGATCACTATATCATAAAGATAGAGATGGAAACGGACCTCAGGGAAAGGAGCATAGGCAAGACCAGACACACAAACTGGGAAGACTTTAGAAAGGACGCGGAGCTCGACGGCGTTACGGACCCGGTCGTCTGGGCCAAAAAGATCAAGGAAGTGATGAAGAAGAACACCAGCGAGGTAAAGCTGACGCCCAAGTACCCCGCGGCGGATAACAAGCTCATGGCGATGTGGGACGAACGTCGGAAGCTCACGAGGAGAAGGAAGCGGCAGCGATACAACCGCAAGATCGGAAAGAGTGTGACGGAAATGGACCGACAAATAGAAGAGTACGCGCAGCAACTTGCTCGGCACAACTGGGAACAGCGGTGTGAAGATATGAAGAAAGGCAAGGGACTCGGGAACAAGGATACGTGGGCTTTGCTCAACTACCTCGTGGATCCGACCAAGATGAGGAGCGAAGGAAGCAAGACGATGCAAAGAATCATTCACCAATTTAAGGGAAGCGATCACGAACTCATGGAGTACGTGCGACAAAGATACATCCCGGACGGTACGAGAGGCAAAGAGCTGCCGGAGTATTCAGGCAGACCAAACCAGGAATTGGACGAGGAGATTAGAATTGGGGAAGTCAAGGCTGCGGCGAGGGAAGCGAGAAACAGCACGCCGGGCAGAGATGAAGTCACCAACGGAGCATTAAGAAACCTACCAGAGAAGGAGTACAGGAGACTCACCGATATGTTCAACGAAGTCTGGAAGCAAGGAAAGCTGCCGGATGAGTGGAAGCAGTCCGACATAAAGTTTATTTCGAAACCGGGGAAGAAGATCGAACTCGAAAACCTGAGGCCGATCTCTCTGACTTCGGCGGTTGGGAAGCTAATGGAAAGAGTCGTCAAGAACAGGCTGCAACCGTACATCGAGGAGAACGGCTTCTTCCACAACGCAATGTTTGGGTTCAGGCCTTACCTTAGTACGCAGGACATTTTTGCGCTTTTAAAAGAAAACGTACTGGATGAATTTCCTAAGGACAGGAACACCGAGCGAGTGGTCAATGCGATAGACCTGAAGGCGGCGTTTGATAACGTCGATCACGAATACGTGATGGAAAGGCAAACGATGAATTGTGGCGAGCGTACCTACACCTACGTGAGGGACTTCCTAAGAGACCGGAAAGGAAGAATACACGTTGGAGATTTGCATCCCAAACTGGTGGGACTCACAAATAAGGGAACGCCACAGGGAGCGGTAATATCGCCGCTACTGTTCAACATCGCCATGATGGAACTACCGAAAAAGCTCGACGACATAGACGGCCTCGGCTTCGCGTTCTACGCGGATGACGTCACGCTGTGGGTGGGAAGCAAAGAACTGAAGCTAGGAAGGAAAGTGGAAATTCTCCGGCAAGCGGTGAAGCGAGTCGAAGAACACGTAAAGAAGTGCGGGCTGGAAATTTCGGTGGAGAAATCGGAGATACTTCGGTTACACGGTGCAGGATACGACAAGAGTGTCCCGATCGAAATCACGGTCGGCGGGAAAATGGTACCGAAGAAGGACTGCATCCGAATACTCGGTATGTGGCTGCAATCCAACGGAAAGCCGAGCACGATGATCGATAAGATCAAGACGTCGGCGAAACAGATCTGCGGTATGATCAAGCGGATCGCAAACAGGAAAAAGGGATTTAAGGAAGCCGCGACGCTGCGGATAGTAGACGCGCTAATCGTAAGCAAAATGAGATACTGCCTTCCATACTACAACATGACGAAGGCAGATGAGAACAGGGTGGACAGCATACTACGGGAATCTTATAAACTGCGCTGCATCTACCGGCGTGCACGCCGACAGAGAAGCTCGAAAATATGGGAATCACGAACACTTTCCGGGAATTGAGAGACGCGGTCATATTGGGACAAAAGGAGCGATGGAGGTTCAGCGAGGTCGGAAGGGAGACCGGAGTCCGGCTCGGCTACGGCGATATAAGGACGAGAAACCTGAAAGAAAGGCAGCTGACCCAAAGTTTGGTGAAACGATACAGAGTCAGCCCCATACCGCGGCACATGCACCCAAATATACACAAGGAACGGAGAAAGGCAAGAGCTGACTACTACAGAGTAAAGATGGAAGGAAGAGAGAACGTCATGTACACCGATGCTGCGGCGTATGGTAGCAACAAAGTCGCGGTTTGCGTCGGGCATGACGGAAAACAGCTGGACAGTTTGTCACTGAAAGACGCGACAATGACGGAAGCAGAGGAGGCGGCGATCGCAATAGCGATCAGAGCGGGAAAGGGGCACACGTACATTCTGACAGACTCGCAGAATGCGTGCAGGAATTATATGAGAGGCAGAGTGTGCGCTACTGCCGCGAAAATCCTAGAGAGAGCCGCAAACGGTTCGTCAACTTTCGAAATTATCTGGGTCCCGGGGCACGAGGGTATTCCAGGTAACCAGGCTGCAGACCTTCGGGCCCGTGGATATGTCGACCGGGCAGAAGCGAGGCAGTGGGTGTACTACATGCTGGACCACTTCAAGGCCCAGAGGAGACAGTACGGGCTCCCGTGCCAGGAGCTAAGCAAAGCCGAGAGTACTGCCTGGCGAAGGATCCAGGCGGGCAACTACACTAACCCGGTGCTCCTGAAACACATGGGGCGCAGAGACGACGACGCCTGCAAACACTGCGGGCAAAGAGCCACTTTCTCGCACATGGTGCGGGCATGCCCGGACACTCCAGAGCTTGGCGACACTATTGACGACCGGCGGTGGGAAGAGATGCTGCGCAGCGAGGTCTACAAGATCGAGGTACACTTGATCAACCGGACCAAGCTAGCAGCAAGCTCCCAAGGGATCCCGGACTAGAGGATTCCACTCACCGAACCGAAGACCCCGTTCCCTTCCCCTTTTGCTTTGGCAATAAATGTTTTACCACCACCACCAGACACCGCTCGATTTTCGTCAAAACTAAAGTCCCTTGACAAAATTCACGCTCACAACACAAGAACCGCCAACCATTGTTGTGGAAACGCGCAAGACGCGTGCCACGAGCGGGCGCTCTGTCGCCATTCGCCAACGTCACTAGATTACCTCAGTTGTGTAACTCCCGCGGAAAGGTGTAGCCCCCTGCACTCACTCCAGTTCGCCTGATGATGATGATGATGATGATGATCTTGCAGCTGTTCCCTTTGTATCGGGCGGTCCCGAACCACGTTCGTGCCTAGCCAAAAAAAATATTAAACGAAAAAAAAAAAAACACTTATTTCTTTCACTTTCTCCTTGTCCTTCGCGTTCACTTTGCTTTTGTCCTTCGCCACCAATCCTCCAGTCTGCTTTTCGTTCTTTCAATTACTTCCCAGCTCCGTCCGAACGGCTTCGTGGACGCTGTGGCGCGCGTTTCAACCTCACTTTGAGGGATAGCAGCAACATCTCTATCTAGAAACGCGTTCAACACTGACCCCGTCGCAGGTGATTGGAAGCCGAGTGCTCTCGCCAGTCATTGGGCTTGTGGAAGGGCCTAGCCAGGTGTCTGTACGTTTTCAGGAGCGTAATACCACTGCACCGGATGCCTTGGTTGCAGGCTTGTGCATGAGAGGACGATGTGTTCGATGGTTTCATCCGCTTCTCCACAAGCCCGGCATGTTGTTGTTTCCACCATCCGATTATATTTCTGTTGGTACACTAGTGTTCTCAGTCCTCCTGCACGTGCCTCAAAAAGCAAGCGGCTGCCCAGGCTGTTATCGTATAACTGAGCCTCCGCTGATATTGTACTTTTGCTGAGGTCGTACACCCGTAGCGTTGATTTGCTCTTGGCCGCGTTTGCCCACTGAAGGGCCTCCCCCTCACGTACTCTCTTCCGCACCTCCGTTTCCCACTTTGTGTCTGTATTGGCACTCAAGGGCACTGTGAAGAAACCAAATTTTTTTTTTTTTTTCAGTTGATATAGCCGCTTCCTCCATCTTGTCTGTATACTTGTTAGGTGGATGTACACGAAGAGTCGCTTTGCCCACCGATTTCGGTCCATGAATCGCAGCCGCCCGTTGTAGCCGATCTTGCTCCTCGCTTCTCTGGCTTCCATGGATGACCACCCGAGGTCTCCTTGGACAGCCTCGTTGGCAACCATACCATGGCATCCTACGGCCTGCCTCCCGACGTCTCGCTGACGGCGCTCCAAGATCTCCCGCACATCTCCGGGTACGTAGATAACGGCGTTGGCAAAAGTCAGTCCAGGTACTATGGCCGCTTTCCAAAGTTCTCGTGTAACAACAAACCGGTTGCAGGTCCATAAGTTTCGTCTGCGAAGAACGTTGGTGCCTCGTGTAGCTGCCTGTCGGAGATTTAGATGGTGCTCGGCCAAGTACTCTTGCTTATTGGTGAATGTAATACCGAGGTACTTGTAAGTGTCTTGCTCGGGGATTTTTTCGCCATTCAGCACGCAGTTACTTATATTAGGCTCTTGAGGTCCAACCAGCTGCATCACTCCCGACTTTTTGTTGTTAAAGCGAAGGCCTCGCGCATCCGCCTCCCCATCGCAAATGTATAACAGTTTCTGTAAGTCTTCTGCAGCCTCCGCCATCAGTACAATGTCGTCCGCAAATGTAAGACCCGGCAGTACCCAATCTACCTCCTCGCCTTCCTCTAAATGCACCAATGAGAACCCAATTCCAGACTGAACCAGGCGCCTCTCCAGTCCCGACATATAGAGGATGTACAAAAGCGGTGAAAGCGGACAGCCTTGTCGGAGACCCCTTGTCACCGACACTTCTTCTGATTTAGCACCATTTAGCTCCGTTTTCATCGTGTTGCCTGAATACAGATATCGGATGAGCGTTAACCACTGGTGCGGAAGACCAAGCTCTTCTAGGTACAGAATCAGTAGGTCATGAGGCACACTGTCATAGGCCTTGGCGATATCAAGAAAGCAGCACAGCAGACTTCTTTCTTCTTTACGCGCAACCTCAATACACTGGGTGATCGTAACGAGGTTATCTTCTAGTCGGCGATCCCGACGGAAACCTCCCTGGAGCTCTGTGAGCACCCCATTCCCCTCTGTCCATGTCGCCATATTTTCTTTCACGATACGCGCGAAGACTCGGTATATCGTGGAAGTTACTGTTGGTGGCCTATAGTCCCAAAGGCGTTTTCGGTTTCCGCCCTTCTTAAGGATCAGGACAACCCGGCCAAGTCGCCAGTCTTGTGGCAAAGGCTCTGCGCCGCAGAAGATTCCACTGAAGATCGCTGCCTACTATTTCATGGAGTCCTTTCCCATAGATCTGAGACAAGAGGCTTGGATTCCGTCTAGACCCTGGGAGGTAGATGTCTTCAGGTGCGTCAGTGCTCGAAGAATTGTCACCAAGCCTATGATCTTTTCTTGAGAATGTTCCTATGTGTGTGTCGTCGGCCAGTCTAGCTGGGGAGCTGCCGGCTCTTCGGAAACAAAGGTCTCCTTCAGGTAGTTCGTCAAGTAGGTGCCAAGGTCGTTAGGTACCTCCCCAGTGACCTCGTCGAAATAGCGGTTTCCTGATCTCTGCCATCTAAGGATCCAAGGTAGGCCCAAAACTTCCTCGGTGCGTCTTTGCCGCTGCACCGGATATCTTGGACTGTAAAGCTCGTGGCTGCAGAATACAGCCACGAGCATTACCGTCACTTGCTCGTGGCTGCAAGTGACGGTAAAGATATAACGACGAGAGGCGCTTCAAACGCCTCTCGCAGAGCCGTATATTAGGAGAGTTTGGACACTGGGCGGAGCAAAGGCCAGCGTCAGCGCCGAAAACTCTCCCCGCAGTTAGAGCGTAAACTAAAGGTACGACGCAGCGTCGACCAATCAGGAGACCGTGACGTCACAATATTTCAAACGACATTTAAAGCGTGAAATAAAAGCATTCAATCTCGGCCTCTCTACTCCATCTCACAAATGTCTGCAGTAAAAACAAAGGCACAGGCGCGTGAGCCTATAGCTCAGCGAAATGCTTTTGTTTGTACGAGAACTCGTGCATAGGAGGCAGTTTCCAAAGCCACGCGCTCGTGCCCATGCCTTTGTCTGCACTGCTGATGTTTGCGCACATGGAGTATCAGTGACAGTTTGCTCTGGGCCGGCTTGCTAGAACAGCGTCTGAGCTGAAACTGGCTGAGAGAAAACACTGCAAAGGGTGGGGCGCGCGAGCGTCTTGAGACGCGGAGTCCAGCTCGGCTCGTGCGCTGGCTCTGGCAGTGCTTTCTTTCTCCGTCTCAGCTGAGACGCTGTTTCTAACAAGTCGGCCCTGGTTCGGAGCGCACGTTCATTTATTCTACATTTGAATATTGGCGTGACGAAAACCTCACATGCGCAAAGTTTTCAGTCACCGAGAGCTAAACCTTTTCACTCTAGCGACGCTAAAACGGCTTAACTTAGTCGTGTCACAAATTTAGAGCACACGACCACCGCTAGGGGCTGTTTCTTGGCCTGTGGTTGGCCCCGAGATGCTCGCCCATTCAAACCAATGTATGGCCAAACTTTCTCAATAAACGGCTTTGCGAGAGGCCAGAGCCGTCATATGCCTCTGCAATGTGTAACGGCTGTATCCATGAGGAGTGTCTGAAAGAGTGCATTCTGGTTTTTAAAAGCCTGCAAGCACTCGGGTGTAGAAGGCAGCCGCACTGTGTTCGTGGCTTCTGCTTGACAGTTAGGTCACTGCTGCTGCTCAGCAATCACCCCACGGTTAATTATGGTTTTTCCTACCTTTTAATCTGCTGAACCAGGATACCCTTGAAAACTCTTTTGCTGTTATACGTTCAAAATCCGGTGCAAACATGAACTCCACTTCCCGTCAATTTCAGGCTGCGTTCAGGCACCTTTTGATTAGCAACCTATTCAAGCTGTCGGGAAAATCGAACTGTGCTGACGACATGATTTCTCTCCTTGCTACGTTTCCAGCAGGCCTCTTGGCACCTTCTCCTCTTCTTGCCTTAGGAAGCACGTTTTTATTATCACGGCAGAGGATTCGCCTTCAAACTACCCTTCAGCAATAGAAGAGAACAACATGGTTTATTTTGCTGGGTGGCTGGCATCGAAATTCCTCCAAGGTTCATTCCTGCACTCTTAATCTGGGGCCGGCAAACGTCACGGCCATAGCCGTGACGTTCAAAGTTTTCAGTACTTAGCCGCGAACTGATCCGGCCCCGTCAAAAGAGCCGTGTACAACGCCACGGCTGGAGTGGGCCCCTCCCCTCCTTAATGGTGCGAATGGCTATATAGGTGGCTCCGTAGGCGGCCCTGTAATATTTGGCGGCCCGTTTGTGCAGGGCCGGCAAACACCGGCATAATAGCAGAAAAAAACGCTATGTTATCCGCTAGATGGCGGCAGTTGGGGCCACCCAGCGTGCCCCGCGGGCGCAGCCAGCGGGCACGCATGCGCATGACGGTAATTTATCCTCTCGGTGTGCAAGGGCGACGAATTTTGAGTGTACGAAGTACGAATCTAATCGGGAGCGTCTGCGGGTGACGTTTGTTTTCCTATCATGGTGATGGCAGCCTATGTTAGAGTGTGCGTCGAAGCCGCGGGACAATGAGTTAGTTTTTCAGGATTCTCACGTCGAAGGATATCAAAGGAATTTAACGCGGGCGGTGTAACCATCAGGGAACATGTGAATGTGAAGGCGTCGCACGGCCCGCTGATCTGGCGGCACGACCAGCGTGACCAGCACGACCAACACTTCTGGAACAACTTGGCTGGTTCTGTTACTGCGGGCACAGTCCTCTTCAGCACAACCGACTGGGTAATTATTTAGCTCACTGGCTAATAACAGGATAGACTCAAGTGTTGAAAGAGTTCCTAACTAGTAAGTTTTGTTCTCGCCAACAGAGGACATCTTGAACCCTGTCCTGGACAATACAGGTATCTATACACAATATTTTTGTATTCTAAGAAGCACGTTTGGAATCGCCTCTTTTCATATTATTCGGATACCGGCTGGCGTCGGCGGTGGAAAGAGGAGAACAGGTTTACTGTTCACCTTACCATGGACTTACGACAACGGCTACAAGCACGGACTCTTCGCGTTTGACGCCGGCTCGGCTGCGCACAAGCACTCGTGGAGGGTGACTATTTGTAAAGTAATCGGGTCACAGTCGCAGCCCTTACGGTTTGCCTATGGTAAGGTGAGGCAAAAAAAGCTAACTGCCAATGCCTCAACGGTGGCCACCTGCATTGTGCAGTGACAAGGTGTAAATAGTTCATAGAGGGGTACTTTTCTCTTGCTAAGTGTCTGCCCATACAGCACGGCGTATACGGCGCACTCGTCAGCTTGCCTTCCGAGGTATGTAATCGCGCGTCTCGGACGGCGTCGACGATCGCGTTGATAAAAGGAGGACGGCCACACAAGGAACATTTATACTGAAATTGATGATGAATGTAAAATCTAGAATGCACTAATTTTTTCCTTGTGAGTGCACCCTCCTTTACTCACGCGACCGTCGACGTCGGCCGAAACGTTTTTTCTGTGTGTATGAGCCTTCAGAGACGACTGGCGTCCCTGCGTCAGACGTCCAAGCGTGACATGTGAGGACAATCTCCGTCCACCGCATCGCAGCCTACGAAGTACCGCTGTCCGCAGTGAAGATGTGCCACACATATTGCTTTAAAGTTTAAATCATGTTGAGCTCTAATCGGTACGCGCCCGGAAGCGACAAAGACAGGCAGCAGTTCTACGCACGCCCAAGCAGAGAGAATATAGTCGGGTATCTGCGTCTGAGATGGCTTCATTCTAGCTGTCGCTGTCCACCATCTTACGCAGAAATCTTACCATTTTTTATAAGTTCGTGCTCATGATGTAACGAAGCATACATGTGAGATCTTATTTCACGCACTAAGTTGGGGACGAATTTAGATTATTTATAAGAAAAAGATTTTTGTTGGTGCAACTGCGCGAACCGCAAGATGCACACAATTTTGTTCACCTGTTATTAGCAATTAAAACGTCTAAGGCGGAAACTGACCTTTTCGAACCTATCAGAGGCAGCATGCCTGACTCCTTCGCCTTTCTCTACATCTTAATTTACTGAATCTTTTGGTGACACTCTAAGAATAAGCTTTTATTAGGCCGACTGAATTAAAAAAAAAAATTTTGTATTAAACAACATTTCTGAAAAAATGTCCAAACTATCTCTTCTACAATATTTGACGCAGTTTAGCAAGGTATGTACCCTGACCTGACCATGCTTCTAAATTTAGTAATTACAGAAAGTTGATTATTAAAAATTTTTGACACCATAATTATCCGAACGTCACATTTGAAGAATTTTCATATTCAACAAAATTAGCTTTTTATGTGCGACGTGTAATTTTTGAGCAACGATTTAGCCGGTGTTTTCATGACGCAGCCTGTATGGTATAGCCATGGACCTCTAGATCCTGGCAAGTGGAAAGCCTCAGCTGCCCTTCCTGGTTGCGTCAAAATTTACTGTTTTCTTCCCACTCTTCAAACTGCCGCCAGAGCTACAGGGCCTATTCATATGACGTCAGACTGCTTTTTAATGTCGAGTAACTACACACAAGCATGGCCACCGAAAGCAAATGCGATTATCTAAATGGCGAATTTGTTTTTCCTCATTTTGTTTACTGCAGAGTTTACCAATAAACGTTAAGTTAGCGGCCATGTTTGTTTCCGACAACTCAGCCTCTGAATAGACTCTAACGTCCAGCAAGCTACTTTCTAAAAATAACTGCTTGCTAAATTTTAAAGCGTAATCAGGATTCAAGACCTGTTCTCTTTCCCTTATCTTCTTATAATAAAATCCTGAAAATTCTTAATCGCAGCAGCATCATGCCTTGATGACAGAGGCAACTGGCCTTCGGACGTGCTGCGGAGACCCTTCTTATGTCATGAAGTTCCGGGAGACTGCAACACACTTGGCTCGGAGAGCGCACCTGCAACTCCTAGTTCACTAAGTGTCTCAAGTGAAAGCAACGGCCATGCTTCCACCAATGTTTCAGCAAGTGACAGAAGTTTTTATTTACTTTTCTATTTTATTGTTTGAAAGTGGTATTTATTGCAACAAAGCACCACCTGCATAGTACGCTGTGCATCTAATTTAAAGAAATAAATGGATTGTTTATTTGCGGACCCACTGTTCTTTTAAATGTTTAGAATTCATCGGCCTTGCACTTCAAACAATTCCTGTATATTTACTTTCCCCTGGAGCACTCGGAAAGGCAATCGCTAAATTATAAAAATTGAGCTCGGTAATGATTTTCCAGTATATTTTGCGACTCAAAAATAAAGTTGCAACGTGACTTCTCACAAGAAGACGTCAGGCTCAGTAACACGTCACAGCTTCGATATTACGGTGAAAATTTTCTGTACTTCTCATTCGCCTGGCTTTCTTCATTGATCACAGTCCTGGACCCCCCGAGATACTCTGCGAAGAAGTGCACGACGGGACATTTTTGTAGCCAGCAGAAAACGGGCCACCTAGGAAACGGGCCAGCTAGGAAACGGGCCAGCGAGAAAACGGGCCCGCTAGAAAACGGGCCTGCTAGAGAACGGGCCAGCTAGAAAGCGGGCCAGCTAAAAAACGGGCCGGCAAGATCCAACTTGTCATGGCAAATTTTGGGGCCACCTAAAAAGGGACGGCAAACGGGCTGGCAATTTTAGGTGGCCCTAAAATTTGCCGCGACAAGTTGGATCTCATTTGTCACGGCTATATGTGGCTCCCTAGGTGGCCTCAGGTTAAGAGTGTGTGTAGGAATATCCCAGAAATGTGAGCTGAGGACAGAAAATGCATGTTTTTCTGAAGGCTATCAAGTGCTCTTGTATTTGAGTGTGAAAGGCACTGCCAACTCCGACCTTGAAAACCTCTCAGTTCCTTCTGCTTCTTTCAGATTATTTATTGAAGCTTTTGAGGAAGTCCTCGAGACATGTATCAACAACCTAATTTCGAAGGAGAGCATAGGACGTACTCTTTGTGTCCTTTTTCACCAGAAGATTCCAAAGTCTCTGACTGTATGTGACGAAAGTGTTTATGATGATGTTTTCTCTGGTTGCCAGAGTCAGGCTCCACTGGTTCTCGCTGAAAAAATGCTGAACTATTTGATACAGCACCAAAGTGTAAGGCTAGGCAGCAAGTGCACAGGCTACATGCGTGAGACCACCCAGAGTACTTTTTAAAGCAGTGAAGGCATGTTCTATTCTAACCTTTCATTTTCGTTGGTTTCTTGAGGAGTACCCTATTGAAGAAACCAGCAAGAAAATCAAGCTGGTCGAGCTGGTTTGGCTGGTTCGAGCTGGTCCAGGTGGCAATCAAGCTGGTTTAAGCTGGTTCGAGCTGGCACTGCAGCTGGGTAAGCTGGAACTTGAGCTGGTTCGACCGGGTACTGAAGCTGGTTCTAGCTTGTCAAGCTGACTCGAGCTGGTCAAGCTGGTTCAAGCTGGTTTGAGCTGGCACTGCAGCTGGGCAAGCTGGTACTTGAGGTGGTTCGTGCTAGTTCTAAAGCTGGTTCAATCTTGTCAAGCTGGTTTGAGCTGGTGCTGAAGCTGGCCCAAGCTGGTTCGAGTTGGTCAAGCTGGTCTTGCTGGGAGCGCGCACGTCAAGGTCGGCTAGAGGTGGTTGATCTGGCATTGCTGGGAGCGCGCACGCCAAGGTCGGCTTGGGCTGGGGCGAGGCCACGCACTGTTCTTTGTCCTCTCGTTTTTGGTAGACGACCGGGTGCTTCAGGTGCGCTGCGATCTTCCTTTGTGTGCGAGAAGAAATAGAGAGAGACAGTGGTAGGAACGGAGATTTTGAAGCACGTTTGGCTATCTTGGGCAGATTTTTGAAAGGACGGCTGTGTGTGCGTTGCTTGGAGACTACTTGAACGGTGGTGCAAGCGAAGCGGGATTTGAGGAGACAGCATTCAGCGCGGGAAGAAGTCGGACGCCCCGACTGAGGCGTCGTTTCATGTCATCGAACGTGTGTGTGCTCGTGAATGACGGTGGTGCCGAGGAGTATAGCGAATGCCATCCAAGCCACACGGATTTCTTCGCCTCTGCCGACTACGCAGGAGGCCTCTTCACCCCCATTTCTGGCGGGACCCAGGTTCGCTTCTCTCATCCGTGTAGTATTTTTTTATTATTATTGCCTCTTTTTGGCGTGCGTCTAGTATTTTTTGTGTTGAGAGATAAGCAATCTAGTTCTAATAATGTTTTGCACCGAGAACCACTGTCTGTGTGTCGGCTAATACTGTGTCAGCGCCGAGGATATGTAGGATCTCAGCTCACGTGAACAGGCCGCGAGTACGAAAATAATAAATTGGATGCCGAGCCGGCTTTTCTGAAGAATTTTGCTTGCTTATCATGGTGTTTCAATTTAAACTGGTTAAACTGGTTAAACTAGTCAAAAGGAGCATTGTGTCTAGTTGTTTGAGCGCTGCCCTGAAAAAGTCTTGCATTCATTCAGCAAGGGAAAGCTTTGACGCGCAAGTATCAAGGCTCAAGGCGCCAGGCTACCCCACCTCCATCCTGTCTGACGTTGTTGAATGCATGATAAAACCAAACAGAACAAGCAAGAGAAGTGGAGAAAGAAGAAGTCGACCGGCGGTCGTCCCTTATATACACCGCATCTCTCACAACTTCAAGAGAATTGCCTCTGAATACGAGGTGCCGGTTGTGTTTTCAGCCCCCGACAAGCTTAAAAAGCTCTGCCCCAAAGTCAACACCCCGCGCACAAAGCCTGACAAATGCAGTGTCAGGCACGGCAACAAGTACGTCAACTGTTGCAGCGGGGTAGTCTATTTGAACCCGTTCACCTGTGGGAAGGTATATGTAGGACAGTCGGGAAGATGCATCAACGTAAGGCTCAGAGAACATGCGCTACCTTTAAAATCCTCTCCGTCGGGGCATCTCGCTCTACATGTGAGGGACTGTAGATGCGCCCCGCTACTGTCCAGCACAAGGATCCTGAAGAGGTGTCTAGATAAGCGAACTCGAGAAATTCTTGAGGCTGAAGTGATTGCGACCAAAGGAGACGCCTGCATCAGTGCCCCTTCAGTGACTTTGTCATCAAAAGAATTAGAGTACATGAAATATTTTCCTTGGATATTCTTAATTTGCTTTACCTTCCTCTTTCTTTTTCTTAATATATTCACTGTCATTTCTTTCACTGTTACTTTAATCATGCCCACCATTTCCTATTGTTTTTATTAATTTCCATTTTTTCTTTTTTCTTTTTCAATTCTCAGTCTTTTCAGATCCTTTCATTCCTCTCTCATAAATATTTCTAACATTTAACGTTAGGGTTCTTCATCTTCCTCATCTTCCGAATTAAAACGTCAGTTGCGAGTAAGCGCTTGTCCTGTGTTGTCTTTCTCTTGTCCTTGTCTTTTGCGCTTTTTAATTTTTGGTAATGTTTAACCAACTAGGCCAACAAATCATTTTGCTATGGTTTACTCCACTTGGCTTCCTTGACCTGCTCCAAACAATCGTTGCGTTGCAGTGTAGCAGCACCAGCAGATGCAAGTTAAATATTTTCAGCATTATGGTACCTGCGTAGACAAGTGTAGTTTTTTCTGTGTATCACAGTGGTGACCACAGTTGTCCTCTGAACACTGTAAAACCACTGAGTTATTAGTGGCGGCTACCTATAAACTGTCAATGTCCTCACAACATCCAGCCGATTGTACATTGTCTTTTTATGTTATAATGTGCCTTATGTACCGATCTACTAGATTTCTTCCACCATGACACTTTCAAAATAGTGGATACCGATTGTATGATTCTAGTGAGTAATCTGATTGAATCATTGTAAGTGAATAAAACAAGTAAAACGCGACTGTTAATGCGACGTTGAACTTCCATTAGAGTTACTGTAGTGTATTTCGTACGCAACACACTACAGCAATTTGATTCACTCTTTTTTGTGACATTACATCGTTCGCTTTAAGGTTTCTCACATATTTCCGAGGGATCCTGAAGGAACAAAGAGCAAAATACTGCGGCTAGAGTTTAACCACAGTGCAAAGACGCGATGGAGTGACGAAATGAAACTACTCTCACAGCAGGTCGGCTAACAAAGTCGGCTGCAGAAAAAAACATTTCGAACAAAATATAAGAGCAAGGGTAAATAAGGGCGTAAACGATCCAGTATAGAGTAAACACAAGTTGTAAACATCCCAAGAAAAACCCGAGACTGCAGGTAAAAAGAACGACACACGCACTAAAAAAGTATAAAACAAGGCTCAAACACGGAGCTATGTTTGAGACTTTTTAGTGTATACGTCGTTCCTTTTACCTGCAGTCTCTGGAATTTTTGTTGAATTTTCGCGCCAAACCACACGAATACATGACGTCACGTTTTTTTTTGTTTGGAAGTGTCGTCATTTCCTGTTTATTTTTTGTTCCGTTGGAAGTGTCCCCGCGACTCATACATGGCACTAAAGCAGCCCGATGGGCCGCCATTTTTTCGGCATGTGGGTTTCTATGGAAGCTTCCCTAGCCATGTACATATAATTTGGACGATCACCACTGATCTACACTAGAGGGGGATGGATGGCGCATTGAGCAAACAGGTATGAAGCCACCGGAAGTGAGCGGCTTGTCCCGGAAGTGAGCGCTTGGCAGGCTTTGTAAACCTTCCGAGTGCTGGCTCGAAAAGCGTCGAGGGCGCTGGATTTTCGCTTGTTCCGTCAAGAGAGCCTGCTTGTTGCGCAGTAAGAGCGCATGCGGACCCGAGAAGTATCATGGGAAGCCATTCAATGTAAGCATTTTGAGATTCTAGTTGACCAAGTTGTAAATATGTCCAAAGTTCAAATGCCTCATTCTCGGGATTTAATCCAGAACGGGAGTATTAAAATCTAGTCAAAACTAAAAAAAAACATGGTCCAAAATATCGACTGAATGCACTAAGAAGCCCAGCCCACCCCCGACTTCCGGGACAAGCATCGAACTTCCGGTGGCTTCACTTGCGCCAGGCTTGGAGAGCAGCTAAGCGCCATCCAGCCCCCTACAGTAGAGATCAGTGACGAACCCGCAAAAGAACCCGAATCCGCCGGTGCCCTCTCGGCGCGGAATACGGCAACTGTCGGCAGCACCTCACACTACGTGTGCATCGACAGCGAAGTGGCGGCGTATAATGCCCAGAACAAGCTTCTGTTTTTTTGCTTGTTTTTTTGTGAACGAGGTATTTTAGTTCCTTGATTCTCTTTCACTGGAAGCATCCACCGCCTGCTTGCTCCTATGTAGTAAGTCGCAGCGCGGTTGAGAAACCGTTTTTTCGCGGTCCATCTGAAGTGCCTTAAATGGGTTGGCTTACATGCTGTAGAACTTAAAATAACAGTAAGGTATGAGGAATACAAAATACTTTTAAGTAATGTTGTTTTCAACCTCGGTGCCGCCATGATGTCGTGGTGAACGCATTGTTCCTGCAGTCGAGCATTTTCCATTGTTGAAGAGACTCTCATTCAACATCAGGGACATTTTACACTTTTCACTTCTGCCATAATGGTTGGTCTACGCCGTAATCACAAACTAAGAAAGTCCCACTATGCACGTGACAACACAGTATTTTTTTCTTTAAAGAAAACGCAAACAGGATCAAGATCCTGGACTCTTTACTCACCTACCTTAAGGCAGTGAACTTCACACACCTCATCTAACCCCCCTTTCCTCCTCACACCCTTCATCTCTTCCTAATCATCCCGTCACACCAGATGACTTCAGACAAGAGGTGTGGTGGACCCCAATCATTGTTAATAAACGTTTTCTGATCTGATCCGAGTATTTTTTTAGCTGCACTCTCGTCACTTCTATGGAGAGAGCCCTGTAGCACAGGCAAGAATGTACAGCTGCTGTGGAGCTAAGGCTCGAATGAAAATCGCGAGTTGATGTGTGCGAAGTACTAGAGCTGAGAACAGCTCAAGAAATAGATTCCATGTTGTCCCGCGAACAATTCAGTATTTTCTTCAAAACATTTGCAACCTTTTGTTATCAATATTTATTTACTTCCTTATATATTTTTTTTCGTGTGACCCCATTATCATAATGTTAGAATGACTTTAATGCATCAATTGAAATTAGAAGTTAATACATTCATGTCTCACCCCTGTGGCTCGGGTGATAGGCTTTACATTCCCTTGAAATTTGGGTCATTCAGCATTAAATTTGTAAAAAGCGTTAAACCCCCGGCAGTTCGTTTCTCTTACCATATGCTCTGAAATAGTAACATTAAGTACCTTTGCTCAAAGCTGGGCAGATTCGTAACCATTATTAATGTGCGCAGACATGTTCTTTTAACAAACGTAAAAAAAGAACATTTTATATAATTTTTTTTATTGTGTTGCTGCCACTTAGTCTGGGTAATGCATCTTGCTCCAATTTAATTCAAATACACTTACACCAAAAAAGGCCTAAGAATAGTCGCGAATGTTTCCTTCATTCATCATACATAATCAATGCTTATATATACAAAATAGTTAACATACACTAAATTCATAATTATCGTTTAACACTTGCTTAGAAGTATCCTGCATATGGATCTTCTCGTACAGTCATTGAATTATCTGATTAAAAAAAAATACATATAATTTTTCTAGATATCACCAACCTTTGCCTGTTCCTCAGTGCCGAACAAAAATATTCAACACCGAAAATAAAGTATACTTTGCCTTTCTTTTGTAATGTATAACAACGGTATCTTTAAATTGTACTTCTATTACGTATGAATAGGTGCCCACATTTTTTTAACGCTTTCTGTTGTGTACTGCGTCGCAGCTACTGATGCCTGAAGCTCCATTTCTGCTGCTATTTCTCCGATCTCCTATTCACCACATGTGTCTGTGTGACGAATAAAAACACTTTGTATCGTATTGTATCATATTGATACGCACCATGGTTCTATGGCTACCCCGCCATAACGAAACATTTGCGGCTACGAACTGGGAAAATATGTTTTTTTTTTCTCGTTACTGTGAAAAACTCACATTATCGACGCTTTTTTGAGTGGAACGGCGATTTCGTTCGTAACGACACATCAGTACGTCACTGCACGGAAGACAGACGTTTAAACAAAGTTTGTGTGCAGTATAGTAAAAGCGTCATCACTGTTTATGAAAGACAACTTCATGGGAGCATTTTGTCTAGCTCATCTGCCACAGATTTGGGTGTTTACCCAACACAAGGCCTTTGCACTGGATTCTTCACGTCTTCTACTTTGATCGAGCGCGGGGAAAAATTAGACGGGAGTGCTGAGTCAGCGTTGCGCTGGTACTTGCGTGTGTAATCGGTGCTGCACTGATTGAACAAGAACCCCCCCCCCCCCTCCCCTGGCCGAACGCTGAGGAACACTCGTCTGCGTCAGTCGAATTCTGTGACCAAAACAAGCAAGTAATTTGCGTGTTTTTTTTTTTCTTTAGCACTTGAAGTGAACCGCTGTCGGCATGACTGTTCGATCAGTTTCTCGGTATATCTTAATTACAGTCTTGTTGGAAGACAGTCTGTTTAGACATTGCAAATTAGGCTTCAAGACGACTCTTTACTTGGGAGTAACTTGACAGTAACTTGTCATTGTGTAAGGGACTCTTAAAATTATTTCAAGATAAAACGTGGACCGTCTTATGAGGGCCGGTTTTTATAGGTTTCGCGTTTTGCTCACGCTTGTGCTATTTCTTGATGACCGAGAGTTGACTGCCCAGCAAAAAGGTGCGGCTTTCAGAGCTGCATATATGACAGGTAAGTACTTAGAGCATTACATCATGACAGGGTGTGAACAATGGCATGGGTAAGTTGCTACTTTCCAAAGCAGTAGTAGTCGAAAAGAAAGTTCCTGACAGTTGCAGAGCGAAAGTCGACGTTTCAATAAGAAAAAAAAAAAAGAATATGGCATATTCTGTCACGATAATACCTCCATTGGCTCTTGTTTCTACAAGTAGCTTTACCACTTCAACTGCCTTAATACATTTGTTTCCAAAAACACTCAGACTAGTTAGAAATATGAACATAAGTGACTCTTTATGGTATTCTTAGAAACATTAAGTTTATTTCATGACAAAATATTTTAGGGCCCGAAGAGACTAAACGAGTAAAAGATAATGCTAGCATTATAATTCTTAAACGTCTAATATTAAACTATATAAAACAAATGAACTCGCACAACTGCCCTGGAGACTCTCCGTATATTTTTGTCATTCCTCGTCTCGGTATTAAAGTAGTATAATGTTTTACTTTCATTGAAACTTGGGTTTGAGCTAGTTGGTCTGCATTTCTTAAAATATTTAAAACGTGCGTACAAACAAAGAAAAAAAGGACACGATAACTGCAGGACAAGCCCTAATTCTCTCTTTTTTCTTATTGCAAGACAACATGAAATGTCACTTCCCTTTAAAAACAAACTGCAAAACATTTGCAGCACATATTAACATATCTACTCGCATCTCGAGCAGAACTTTGCAGATTAGGTGCCAGGGGGCTTGGGCTCGTGGAAGGCGAACACACTTTCGGCCTTTTTAACAACTGAAAAAAAGCGAACTTCTTTGGTATTGGGGTCGGCATGCCTGGTGACCATACGCGACCTGATGTTACTACAAAGGCCAGGAAGAAAACTTTTCAAGAATTTCTATTAGTGGATTTTTCGGCATGCGTTAGCATGACCCTTGGAAACGCCACAGACGTCCCCCCTTGGGAAACGATAACGCTGACCCCTTCACTTTTTTCTTTCGGCTTTCTCTTTTGCTTCCTTTTTTTTGTGCCACTTTTCGGTCTTGTTACGGGGTACGTGTTAGCGTTTGCCAAAGGGGAACGTGTGTGGCGTTTCCCTAGGGCCATGCTGAAGGATTACACAAGAATCCACCAATGAATCCTCCTGTAATTTTTTTTTCACCCCTCTTCTGTACTCTGCCGGTCAGAGTACCTCAAAACCCTTGGATACGTTCATCCATATCACTCGTGGAAAGAACAACATCCATAGAACCCAAGGAAGGAACCGTATCCATATCACTCGTGTATGAACCGAATCCATCGTTTTAACTATACATAGACACATCACAGCCCACTCACGGTTACTACAAAAACAAAGAACGAAAAACAACCGTCAATAGCAGAGCGGCAACTGAGCACGCCGCGCCGCGGCGCAACACCTGTTAGATAACAAAGCCGTAGAGCTGAATGAGATGGTGTCATCATAGAAGGTCAACGCTGGGCACAGATTGGACATGACCTCGCCAACGTTCAGTGCAAACTTGACTCGAAGCCGAGCGCTAACGCAGAGCTCGTTTGTAGTCTGTGTACAGCGTCGGCCTTCTCTCATTAAGCCAACTCATTTAGCACTTCGGCTTCGCTACCTAGGAGGTGTTGCGTGGCGCCACCTCCTCTCTGGCTCCGTGACAGTTTTGGGCGTGACTTTGTCGAAAACGAAAGGGCTCGTTTTGACGAAAACCCTGCAGTGACTGTCAGTTCGTCAGCGCCGGGGAGAAAAAGATAGTTTGACGCGAGCTCACGTCCTCAGTTCAAACCAATGGGAGCGTCGCACGCAACAACTGACAAACGAAAAACACCGCCGGGTTTTCGTCAGAAAAAGTGTTCTAATGCTAGCGCGTTAAAACGTATCGCGGGGAACAGCGTCATCGTACTTCACGTTCAGAAACAGACGCCCGAGAGAGTAATACAATACTCTTCCTTCGGCGTGCGTTTGAGCACATCCGGCGCTAATTCTCAACTGATTTTATTAAAAGTCATCATCACCTATATAAACACACTCCTTTGCCCGACTCGCATCACAACCAATCACCGCCCCTACAAACAGCCATCCAGAAACGTCACTTCTTTTTGAAGTAAATGCGGAGACAGTGTGCTAGCGCACGTGTAGTGTATCCTTTTTATATAGAACACCTCAATAAATCTATCTCTGTTTAATGTTTTGTTAACTTTCTCGATTCCAAGGTAAGCTTACAGCCACATTGCCTACAGTAATCAGCAAGGTGCACCCCCTGCCTCCCCCCCCCCCCCCCCCCCCCCGCTTATGTGCGCACACAAATATTATGTTCTCGTGCTCTATCATTAGTCAGGGATGCATGAATGCGACATTAGAGTATCGAAAGGAGATAAGACGATTCTGATTGGCTAGAAAATAAAGAATCGAAGACACTGGACGCTGGTGATTTGTTTCTTTTAAAGTCGATGCCTACTGTCGCACTCTAGTAATCGCAGCCCTGTAAGCAGCGCCCAGTTTCCCTGTGTAAACTTTCCCGCAGCTAAGCGGTATCTCGTAATACAACATTCGGGACACATTCAGTATACTTCACTGCGTGTTTCTTAGAACAAAGTTAATTTTTTCTGCCCTGTCAACATTGGACAGGTTCGAAACAGTGCACAAGGGTCCGAGAAAACAAAGTTAAAATTACATCCACCGGCTACCTTTCTTTTTTTTTTTTTTAATTGTGCGATGATGTGTACCAGTACAAAATCACGTGTACTCGTCTTTTATTGTTTTTTTTTATTATTTTTGCCTGGTTGCACATCTGTGTGTTAGTTCCTTTCATTTATTCATTTTTAGAATGTTCTCACAGCAGTTGGGAATTAGATGAAAGAATGCACTACATTTTTCATATTTTAACTCTCCAGGCTGAGTGTGCAAAAGCGTTGCAAACACCAGATGACAAGCAGATGTTGACAGCAACTAAAAACGTTGCAAAAGGTAGGGTACTCACTGCACCTAACTGCTAGTTGCTATGAGAAAAGTCTTTAAAAAAATGAAAAGAACTGACTCATAGATGTGCAACCAAACCGAAAAATAATAAAAGTTTAGCAGTCCTGTATTTATTTTAGAGGATTGCTCCATACACTTTCGCGCGTCTATTGGTTAGTTTTTATATTTATTTATTTGTAGAATATTCTCACAGCAGTTTGGAATCCGGCTAGGGGATACACTACTTTTTTAACTTTTTAACTCTCCAGGAGGCTTTCGCAAAAAGGTTGCAAACACTAGACGACAACCAGTTTTTTCACAGCAACTAAAAAGGTTGAAAAACGTACCGTACTCCCTCAACCTAACTTCTAGCTTCTATAAAAAAGTCTGTAAATTAAAAAAAAACAAAAAAAAAAAACTGGCGAACAGATGTGCAATAAGACCGAAAAATAATTAAAAAAAAGTTTTGCAGTCCTGTGTTCGTTCATATGACTGCTCCGTACACTTTTGAAATGTGCGTTGATTTAGTGGATTTTGATAATGGCCAGAAAGTTTCCAACTAAATACATACCTTTACATTTACAGGCTGAACAGTTAATTACTCCAAAGTGATTAAAAATCGAGCTATATCGGACGTCGTTAACTTTTACAATTAGGCCCTTTGTCAGAAATCAAAAAGACATCAACCTGTTTTCTGTGCGATTTAGTCCGCCTATCGAAAAACACCCTGGTTAGTGTTATACGAGAAAAATTTTGAAATATTGGGAGATCCCGCAAACCACCTTTGGATTAAAATGATCGCTGCTTGGTAACCGGCATTCACCTTTTCTCTCTACGGTGTGTTTTTTTTTTTTTTTTTTTTTTTTTGTAAGTCAAATGTTTTTACAATGTCGGTGGATGCCTCACGTGCTTAGCGTACTTCAAACAAAAATAATATTTTTGAGCCATGTACCGGCGCAGATTCACTTTCTTTTTATGTAGTAGAGTTAGCTTGATTCACGACAGTATTCGTTGCTGCTGTGCCACAAATTGCCTCATTATCCTCATCACGCAGCCTCCAAATTCAACAGATGAAACAAGCTAACTCGACGGACGAAAACGGAGCTGGATCTAACAGCTGCGTGTTTAGTCGACCCATTTGATATACAGCTGGCTTTGAGTTTTAACTGAGGAGGAAAGCTCAGTTCCATTACATTTGCAGTTTCGACATAGGCAGTTTCTCTGATGAGTGTGCGGGTCTAAAAGTCATATGTAAAAGGTGGCCAGCCTTGACCGTTTACTTCGATGGAGATGAATGTCTGCCTAAAGGTAGGCCCTTGTCGTTGCACTGCCTATCAGGATCATAAAGATAATAGTAGATTTTTGATGGCTGGCTGGATCGATGAATGAAGGGATACAGGGATGGATACGGCGGTACTTTTTGAAAGGGGCAATGCGAATTTTTTTGTTTACTTCCAGTAAGTATCGCTTGGAATGAAAACTTGGTGTTCATAACCCAGGGAACACGCATCAGTATTTCTCTCCAAGCGTGGACAACTGCAGAAGAAAAGATTAAAAAAACAACTTTCGCAGTCAAAACGAGCGGCCTTGTGACCTGGCGGCGACTATATCATATCAATCTTCATCCTAGCCTCGGGTTGAGGTTGGCAAAGCACAGGAAACATGCAAAGTTTTAGGAACTGGCAGCGTTTGGGTATTTCCTTCATCGTAGCTACTTTACACGAGCCCCTTCCCAAATGCTCGTCAAGGCATACATTTTCAAGAGCTCAAATCGAGTGCTTACTCAGTGCTCGTGTCCAATCTATGAGTCGCATTAAAACATCCTTACAATGGGTAATCCCGTGGTTATTTTTTCACTGCGATCCCTTTGAGTACGTCATCCCGTTTTGCTCACGAGATACCAAAAGAAAACGCTGCTGGCTGATATCTTTCAAGTTACACTGCAACGAAAAAGCATCTAAGTCAGCTGCACTCGTAAGAGCCTACTTGCGCGACACACTAGTACCAAAAGCTAGCATAAAATGAGATACGTTTCTGCACGATATCATTGCACGGTTTCTTTAAATCGAGCGACGGCGTGTGGCCACCTAGCCAGAATTGATCATTTTAAGGGATAATGCTCATATAACACAAAATTGAACGAAACCCTTTGAGCAGCGTAATTTCCGAAAATGGCCTCTGTGTGGCAAAAGAGGCTTATTGTAACCAGGTGCGCGACTCTTCGGCACTACGGATTGCCTAGAAGAAAATGAGAAGACATTCATTTCATTCTTCATTCGACTTATTTTACGAACCAGGTAGTAGCCTCTTAGGAGCCTCCAGTTTTATACGTTGAAAGACTTGCAAACTTGATAGATTAAAAAAATATTTCAAGGTACTTATTTATTTGTGTCCAGGATTCTACCAGCTTCCAGTTCAAGTTGAAGAACGCTTTATTATTGTCGTCAGTAGAATACTGCCCTTTTTACAAGACAAATAGAAGCTGTGCAGGTGTAAAAATTCTGGGACTCATAACTGCTTTAACGTCACATATTTTCTTCATTGAAACAAATTCTAGCTTAGAAACTCTGGCAGATAAAAACGCGGAAATTGTGACTTCGCATAGTCCGCCTTATCGAGCTTATTTTTATTTTATTTTTTTACAAATGGCCCTTTGACCTCTTTGTCTCAACATGGCGTCGATGAATACGAAACACCAATTGCGGTTTTATCTATCGTATTTCAAAGTCAAGTCGGCGGTTTCAGCTCAGCGACAATTTATAAATGAGTATGCACGAGACCCGAATGTATTAAAAGCATGAAAACGTAGCATGCCGAGTTTAAAGAGAGTGGCAGTGTCGGTGCGACGCGCGAAGCGGATAATATGCCTCGTGTGAATAAAGACAGAGTAAAGGCTGCGGTAACCACATCTTTACGCGCTCTTCAGAAGTCAACTCGTCGTATGACATATAAAAGGACCATGGATCTAACCCGTACTCATTTTTCAACTGTCTTTCAACTCGATCTGGGTGATTTACTTTCACAATACCACAAAACACACCCCGCGTTTTTTTGTTTTTTTTTATTACCGTCACGTTGAAACAGTGAATTACGAAGTCATCTGTGAGTAAACAGAAGTAAAACGAATTCGACGAATCGTCCTAGGTCACTCTACAGACCTTCATGCTTACTGTCTGTCAAGTTTATTAAAGCAAGAGATTTTTTAACCAGGGACACATTTATGCTCAACCTTTCTGTCCGTGTTTTTTTTTTTTTTCATGTGTGTGTGTGTGTGTGTGTGTGTGTGTTTCCGCAGTTTCACAGCTCGCACATCAGACAAAAAGCACTGAGTTCACTGCAGACATGGTGACATAGTTATCTTCTGACATGCCTCAAACATATGTTCGAATCATGTCTACTTCATACTTATGTATTTTCTGGAGACATTTTTCGTATAACCATTGTGACCGTCATACAAGCAAGAAACGTGTGTGCAGACTGTCCTTTCGACGATGCACTGACCACGTGACCCCTGCTTAAGGACATTGTGTTCTTGAACACTAGTTTTTTTTTTCTTCATGTGTGTGTGTGTGCGTGTGTTTGTGTGTCAAAACTTTATTGTCAAAAAAACGCAAGCTCGGGCGCTAAGCAGGAAGGCCTGATGGTCTTCTGTAAGGTATACAAATTGATTTCTAGGTTCTTCTAAAATAACCCTAGTGAACTCTCTTGTATCTATGTATTGTCAAAATTCATATACCTCTCCCCTCTTCATAATGTATAACTGGCGTAATGTGTTTGTTTTTTGCTTTGCTTCATTTTTTTTTATTAGGCATTACTATTATATTTAAGCGCCCTTCGGGGTTTCGATTGCTCGCTCTCGAAACTATAGGCTCTCCCGTAACAAACGAATAGATAGATGAATAAGGTTGAGCCGTTTTGATAAAATACCTGAGTGTCTTCCTACTCAGTACTCTTAATATCAGCAGTTAAGCTCTAACATACAAATCATTAGGCAGAGCTATTTAACAGTAATACTTGAAAAAATCGCAATCCGCGTGAGGGAAGTGGCTTTTCGCAGCCGCTTCTGGGCACCCTCCGCCGTAGAAATGGACAGAAGAAATATATTTATTCGATATAGGCTGCCTCTGTACCGGGAATAAAGGCGCTTTTCTTGAATAAAAGACAGTTTTGAGTAACCACAAAATTTCATGGCGGCAATTATTGACAGTTTGAACTCAGGCGTCAAATATCTCGATCTTCTCCGACCTATATTTTACTGCTTAATGTGTATCCCGAAAAAGGTTGCGAGTTTCATGTGCTTCATCTCGTATTTATACGTTTTTATACTTTTCATTGAGCTTTAGTGCTTCTTTGATTACACAATAATAGCTACGGTCATGATCCGCATAATTATTTTAGAGCGCAGTTCTTAGGGGCCGAGTTCCGGCTTCAGCGGCGTCGGCGTCGCCGCCGGCGTAACCGCAAAGTCACGTGACCCCCCAGGCGTAACCTCGGGGGGTCACGTAACCCCCAGGCCACGTGACCCCCCGAGGTCACGTAACCCCCCTGAGGTCACGTGACCCCCTGAAGCCACGTGACCCCCACGAGCCACGTGACACCCTCAGGTCACGTGAGCCCTTGGGGCCACGTGACCCTCCTGATGTCATGTGACCCCCGAGGTCACGTGACCCTTTGAGGCCACGTGCCCCCCTGAGGTCACGTGACCTCAAGGAGTCACCTATCCCTCATTACGCCTCCATCCTCCTCAAGAGCTGCGCTCTAATCCGGCGTTACACGGAATTGTAAACGGCTTTCATTTTTAGAGCGCAGCTCTTAGGCGCCCGTTTCCGGCTTGAGCGGCGTCGCCGTCGCCGTCGCCGTCGGCGTAACCAAGGTCATCTCAAGGTAACCTGACCCCAAGGTCACGTGCCCCTCCAGGCCACGTGACCCCTCCCAGGGTCACCTCAAGGTCACGTGACCCGCTGAAGGGCACGTGACCCCAAGGTCACCCCAAGGTCACGTGACCCCCAGGTCACGTGACCTGGAAGGTCACGTGACCCCTCCAGGTCACGTTACCCCCTCTCAAGGTCACCTCAAGGTCACGTGACCCCCAAGGTGACCCCCACGTGACACCCCAAGGTCACCCCAAGGTCACGTGACCCCCAGGTCACGCCTCCCCGAGGTCACGTGACCCCCCTCCCCGGTCACGTGACAACCCCCCGAGGTCACGTGACCCCCCCCCCCCCGAGCATATTAAGGAATGAGGGGAGGAGGAGGAGGAGGAGGGGTCTACCCTCCCCTCAGTACCCCTCACTCCTCCTCCTCAAGAGCTGCGCTCCAATTCGGAGTTACAGGGAGTTGTAAACGGCTTCCACTTTTTTTTAACTGACAAAGGCCGTACAGCGGTTCTGCTATATTGTAGGGAATATAAAGTCACAATGTCCCTAGCTTTGTTTGTTTTATTAAGTTGTAGTTTTAATATATAATATATATATATATATATTTAAACTATCAGATAATAGACAACTTTTAAATGAAAACTTTTTTTTTAATTTAAAAGCAACTCTCGACAAATATTAATGCAAAATGAGTTTGCTCATGATGTAACTTTCTGAATAATCATTGGGATTAAAAACGTTTTCTTTTTGTATCCTTTCAATATATAAAATATACTTTTGTTATGCTATCATTAGATTAAAAATATTTTAAATGTAATCAGAGAGGCGTTTAACGCAAGTAGAAAGTTTATATTCTATCAGTGTATTGGGCTCGACCGAGAAAATAAGACTCCGTTTTTCGACCCGCAAAAATCAAGTATGGAGTGGGTTGCATAATGCTAAAACTCCACCAGATAATGACGCTAAAGGAGATAGGATCCGAAAGTTTGGGAACGTGACGTTACCCGAATCAAAATATAAAGGGTAAAGACGAAACTTCTCAATGAGTCTATGTCCAGAGCTAAACATAATTCTGTCAAAGCCGGAAAGAATATTATGGGCACTTATGGTATTTATTTTAGTGAAACAGACTTTATCATCATGAAAGAAAGCACCATTAACTTTGCTTCTGACTGGTTTGTTTAACTGAAATTGTTTGGAGAGGTGCACACAGTATTATTACTTGTTTTAACGAAGTCAGTCTAAGGTGGACATTGACTTTTCTCCTTTTATCTTAAGATTCCAGTAACATCGCGAGTATTGAAACAATCGCATTCAATATGTACCTGCCGCTGGCGTCAAGTTCAGACAAAGTTTCAGGTTCCTGCAATGAGTAGTGTATTTATACGCGGGACAAAAACCACGTTTGTTCTTCTTACAAATCATTTGGTGTGTAGTTGTTTACCAAGATGGTGGTCAGGATGATAATGACTATTAAGCTGACGCTAATGATCATAATGATGATGATCAGTTAGCATTGAACTGTTAATTGTCACTACATTTCAAGGGGGGGGGGGGCACTCATTGTTTTTGTAGATGACCGAGGACAGAGTGCCTGCGCTCGCATCGGAAGTTCTGAAATGGGCGGCGTTTACGTCACTTTTAATCGGGATTCTCGAAGCGGCCCAGAAGAAAAGCTCACTTGGAAACGCGCCGGGGAAGAGTCGGCGATGCTGCACACTGATAGACTGCGCATGTCTGGTAATATATCAAATTTATTAACTTTTCTTCACGGAACCATTTTTTCAGAAGCTAATGAAACATATTGATTTCACACTAAACTTAGTGAAGATCTGGGGCAGTGGGTATGTGTTCAATAAAGAATAGATAAAGAAATCTGTAAGAAAAAAACGTGAAAAAGATATGAATACATGAAAGGATAAAACATCGAGAACGGGGACGGAAACAAGATTTCTTTCAGCCGGTTACCTGAAAGAAGTTCTGTTCACGTCCCCGTCCTCGATGTTTTATCCTTTCGTGTATTCGTATCTATACACCAACACGCTCGTTTTCAATTATTACGTGAAAAAAGCTCCACTTACTCCTCCTTTTTTTTAATCTCATTTCTCTTTTTTCAAACCTCATTAGGATTTTGTTTTCTTAATTTCGTGTCGCTCAATCTTCCGTCTTTCTCGCCTGGGTAAACTAAACAGTCGACGTGACTCACTTCCTGATTGAACCGTCATATACCACGGATATTTCATTTCCCTTGATTTCTCACCAATTGCGTCTGTCCTTCTCAAACACACACTTAGGAGAAAACCCCCAAATACATCAATATCCTGTAGCAAGTTGGTTAGTTGGGCGAGTTGGTAATGATTGAACACTGTTAAAATTGCGCACAAATAGAAAGGAACATTGAAGAGGGAAGAGAGAAGAGACCAGCGCAAACTTACAACTCGATGTATTGAAGGAAGACAAAGGAACAGCCCTCGGTATCAGCTCGAGCCGAGGCCACACTCGCACGGGGGCACCCGAGCACGCGGAGGACACACACCATCAACCACATGTAGAAAGGCGATTTCCTTGTCGCTTAAAGGGGCACTGACACCCCAAAGGTCATATTTATTTTTATTGTCTAAAACGATGCAAGTTGCAGTCATAGACACGCAAAAAAAAAAAAACCGCATCGCGAAAAAAAATTTTCCCGCGCGCGCGCGCGCCTTTTTATTTTTGGCGTTTGATTTTCCCGCCTCTCGCCTCCTCGCTTCTTTTGATCGGTGACGTCAAAAATCAGGAAATTTAGAAGCTTTGTAGGCGACATCTCTATAACATTTAATTACGGCAATCCTAAAACATGTTTTTTAACGCAATTGCGAACGCACTACGGCCCTTCTTTTTGAAATACCAAAAATCGGGAGTTCGTTGTGGTGCCGTCTCCTGGATTTGTATCCTCCAACGGAAAACAGGCGACACCGCTCAAAACCGGTCCGCCGCAACGCCGCCGGTCACTCCTTTCCTCCTCTCTTTGGGTCGCCATGGCAACAGCAGGGAGTGGTGAAAGGAAGTAGACTCTCAGGTCTCCTCAATTTTTGACGTCAAGGCACCGGCGCCGATCGCGCGGGAACTTCGAATTCGGCATTTGGAAATTGTTTTTTTACTTCACGAATACTGAATTCCCAAATCTCAAATTTTGAGGGTAATGTCCCGGCATCGTTTTCAATCGTTTCGGATAATAAAAAAAATATGATTTTGATGTGTCAGTGCCCCTTTAAAGCCACAGAAGGATGGCTGACACAACGCTCGCCTAAGCGGAGTATACTAAATGCTTCAAAAATGTCCCGAGTGTGTTTTTCGGTAAATCTGCCAATTATCGAGGTTTTTTGAAAAGAAGGTGTACACTTACACGCTTAAAACTGCAAAGGTAGGTGACCCCCCCCCCCCCCCCCCCCCCCCCCCAAGGTTGAATTTGGAGAAAGGTTGTGCTCCCTTAACCGAATTAATACACCGTCCTGTCTGTCCTACGTAGGATCTACCACAGGAAAGGGTGTTATCAGTCAGTTGTTTATAGCATTCCCCTTTCCTGTGGTAGATCCTACGTAGGACTGACAGGACGGTGTATTAATGACCGGTTAAGGGAGCACAATCTTTCTCTAAATTCAACGGTGGGGGGTCACCTACCTCTGCATTGTCAAGCCTGTAAGTGTACTCCTTCTTTACAAAAAACCTCGATATTTGACAGATTAACAAACTCGGTAAATTTTCGAAGCATTTAGTATGCTCCGGTTAGGCGAGCGTTGTGTCAGCCATCCTTCTATGGCTTTAAGCGACAAGGAAATCGCCTTTCTACAGTCGTCTAAGTGTGGTTGATGGTGTGTGTTCTCCGCCTGCTCGGGTGCCCCCGTGCGAGTGTGGCCTCGGCTCGAGCTGATACCGAGGGCTGTTCCTTTGTCTTCCTTCAATACATCGAGTTGTGAGTTAGCGCTTGTCTCTTCACTCTTCCCTCTTCACGGTTCCTTTCTATTTGTGGGCAATTTTAACCATGTTCATTAATATCCCACTACTCATACATCATACAAAACTTACAGTGCTCGCTGGAGAGTTTTAGAGAACCGTTTTCACACAACCGATTCGGTACGGTGGGCCCTCCGGTACAAACTGCGCATGTGCAAACCGTAGAAGACTTAAGCATGCGCATTTCGTACCGGAGGTCCCATCGAGCCATATCGGATGTGCAAAAACGGTTCCCTAAGACTCTATTAGTGAGTTTTAGGGAACCGTTTTTGCACACCCGATACGGTATGATGAGCACTCCGGTACGAACCGAGCATGTCCCACCGCAGAAGACTCACACATACGTATTCCGTACAGGAGGGCCCACCGAACCCTATCGGACGTGAAAAACGGTTCCCTAAAACTCTGTATTATGTACGGATACGCCTGACGCGTGTTGGAAGCATGTTTGCTTGATATACACGTACGCTCCGTGCATGTCTTAATGCAGTTTTGTACGACCAATGTGACCACCACACGAGGAAAACAGCACTCACGTGAAAGGGTTTGCAGACTGTATTTTATACGATGTATGAGCACCGCGACTCAGGGCTTTACGAAATGAAACACCTGGCCCAGTCTTGGTTACATATCGTATCTGAGGTCTGTGTGGTCACTGGTGCGCTCAAGTACTGCCATATTCGAGGAACTTTAGTACAGGACTGCGCATCTTTTATTTTAGGTGCTGACACTCGCAGCCGCGGCCTTAGCGTGCATAAAAGGGATCATTCTCATTTATCTGGAGCGGTCGCTCGTGTCTCAACGTCGTACCACTACCCGTGAAGCTTTGGCCAGCTTTGCAACCGCCATTACTTTTGTGAGTATTTATCTTTTAATACATTACCCATATTTCATTTCACTAATTGCGGTATCCTTTTGGCTACTTCCTTTCGCTGAACCACAAATGTGACTAAACAGTCACTCCACCTAAGGCATCGTTAATGGAAAAACTCTAAAGAAAAGGCTCTGTGATCGCACTCTTCGAGGCATGAAGATGCGGCATACACACGGACGCCGAGAAAGTTAGTCATCATGCTTACTCTTCATGCGCACGTCAGCTCTTCTTGTATGGAATTGCGCAACTGAACCTCGGGATCCTCGAAAATTCCTTTAGTTCAAAACGATGGGCCTCCCACGTGTTCTGTAGTAATGACAATGCACTGATTTTTTTTGCTTGTAGCATTTATAGAGTTAGCATTTAGGAAGAGTGGTTGTTTGGGGCGAGTTGGTTTCACATGTTATACAATCTTGTGCGCAGCAAGGACGAGGACAAAAGCAGAGAACAGGAAACAACAAGGCGCAACTTTTAACTGAATTTTATTGAATACGTGTTCCTGTATTTACAGTCCCAACCATCGTCACAAGATTGCATAAGATAGCACTTAGGGTTTTCGTGTCTACGGATGCAGCCGCGATGACCTATCTGTGTCAGATAGTACTGCGACGTCCTTCCAAAGGTGCTCTAAATACATATTATTTATAGGTTATCCGTACCGTCACGCGACATCTTGATGTCACAAGATGCCGATGACTGAATATTTTAGAGCGCAGCTCTTAGCCGCCCGTTTCCGGCTTGAGCGGCGTCGGCGTCGCCGTCGGCATAACCGCGGCGACGTTTCGGCATGGTGACGTTTTGGCACCGTGCCGAAACGTCCGCGCAGGGTCACATGACCTCACGGGGGTCACGTTACGTTACCGGGGTCACGTGATTGCCCTGAGGGGGGTCCGTGACCTCAGGCGGGTCACCGGAGTCACGTGACCTCAGGTGGTTACGTAACCCCGGGGACGTCAAGTAACCACCGTGAGGCCACGGACCACCCTCAGGGGAATCACGTGACCCCGCTAACGTAACGTGACCTCCGTGAGGTCACGAGGGTCAGCGACGTCACGAGAGTCACGTGGCCTCATGGTTACGCCGACGCCGATCGACGCCGCTCCGGAGTAGCACGCAGGATGAGGAGGTCAGGAAGAGGGAGGAGGGGTATACGCTCCCCACGTACAGTACCCTTCCCTCCTCCTCCTCAAGAGCTGCGCTCTAATTCGGCGTTACAGGGAGTTGTAAACGGCTTTCACTTTTTTTTATCTCGTTTTTCCTTTCTTGGTTGCATTGGCTCGCGCTACTACGACTAAAGTTCGTGCGAAAAAGGGAGGAGCAGAGAAAATTTGATCTACAAGAGGCGGGGCAGCAATGTACAGCTGTTTGCATTGGCCTTCATAGCAGACAAGTTATGATATCGCATTTCGACGTGATCTGTGTCGAAGCATGTAAGCCCATTTTTTTCTAACAGCAGGTAAACGCTATTTATCGAAAAAAGAAGGCACCTGCGCAGAACATAATTAATTATGTTTTTTTTTATTAATTAAGCTCATGAGAAACGGAAGGGGCGTATGATACTCCATTCGGAAAGCAGTCTCATTAACAGAAATGCGTGCCCCCGTCCCCCTACCGCCCCCCCCCCCTTTTTTTTTTTCTTTTTGTTACCGAAGTCATAGTGCAGTTGCATCAGTAAGGGCACATAATACAGTTGGGTGATTCCACGCCAGTTCACGCAATAGTGGTCCGGGTCATAATTTATATATTTTTGTGGAAACTATATATAAAAGCCATGTTCTTGGGAAGAACATTGAGCTATATATGGAACGCCGTAGTAAATGTTTTGCGGAGATATAAAATAGAGAAGCCCGAGGCGTGGAAATTCAAAAGATTTCAAAATGCTACATTGCACATTCGTCATTTCCTCATCGAAGCTTCCACATCACCATAACGTTTAACACGTTTTACAGAAGATATACAACACATACAAAAAAATTAAAAATATGAATAAAATATTTCTATGTAAACAAAAAGAAGAAAACCAAAGATGGCAAAAAACGCGTTTTAGAGACATATTCACAATTGTTTTTTTTTTGGAAAATAAACCATTTTTTATTATACTTCACAAAACACATCGAAATGCGCGTCTTTAAACATTCTTTTCGAATATAAAACGATAATGTGCCTACCCTTAATTGTATTTTTGTTATTAACGTGGAAATGCGGCTGATTTCTCAAAATGTGGCAAGATTGGGCGTCGATATTTAAAAAAGTCGATCTTTTATTATTTTTTTCAAGCTCCCAATGGTACTTTGCAGTGACTTGAACTATACCTGTGATGGAAAAATATTGAGTAACATATTACCTCAAAACGGGAAAAGCTACGACCAACCTTCACTCGGAGCGAGCCAACGTCTTCGTCATAGCGGCCTTGCCGCACAGCACCAAACATTTTGAGCGTTAGTTATGGCATGTCTTTTATATGTTTCAAATTCTTTTTTTTAAGGGGCAAGTATAACTGACGCAAAAAGTGACTTTGAGCGGGAATACCATGACTTAGCTTGCAATTAACAAAAAAAAAAAAAAAAAAAAAAAAAAAAAAAACGGTTCCATTTTGCAAATTTGCTAACTGTGCAAACATAAGCTTAAAAGTCCCAATCGCGCCAAGTGGCCCTTTATACATCCAGCCTCTCAGCATATGATGACTCCCACATATGAGATACCTGGATTCCTCTCACAGGTTTTACAGTGGTCCAATCTGCTTGCTTCACCGCACAAAACTCTCGACCCGCACAGACAGGTGGAACATGCAGACATTTGTTACTTTTTCCCGTAGCACTTTCACGAAGTCTTTAGCGGTGACAATCGTTGAGTTGAGCGAAGATCTCAAGTTGGTGAGCGGAGAGTGGTGTTTAAAAACACCATCTACTCCATCACAAGCGCTTTTTCCGTGTCCAGTGGCTGAAAAAATCCATCTTGCCGATAAGTACGGCTTCCGAGACAATTCGTGCAATTGGAAGCAATTTTTGAAATGCGCCGCCGCTCCATCTGATAGAAAAAAAAAAATATTTAAGAAAGAACTTGGTAATGTTAATCAACATACTCTTTTATGGCCTCTATGGCTAGCAGAGCGTGAGCTGTGTCATGTGTCGTGTCATCGCTGACAACGGCAAGGCTTTGCGTGCCCCGCGTGGACGCAACCACACTTGTGAAGTGAGACACTTGAGTTGTTTTTTTTTTTCAATGAAAACTGTGCATTTCGGTTGGGAAGATTACTGTCCAATTTTCCGCAAAAATCGAAGTGGATCATCACTGCGTTGGGCGGTAATGCGGTTCTTGAGTCATGTATCAGGCTTCGTTGAAAGTCGCGGATGTAAGAATGCCTCATATACTTTTCGCTCTCCAGTTCCCCCTGGAAGGCAGAAATGTTCATAACCTTTTTGACGAGTTTGCCCGCTTCCGATAACGCGAAACATATCTCTTCGTCTTCGTCAAGATGGAGCGACTGCAGCGAGATGCTCTGCCTTTTTGGGCCCTTTTCGCAACGGCGCAGGAAGCAATCGTTCTGTCGAGCGCTGCAGAGGTATATGCGCTTGAGGTCGTCTTCAGTAATGGTCTTTTTTGGGGCATTTGTTATATCCGTTAAAAGCAACTGAAAATTGACGCAATATATGCAGGCGCACAACTCGTGCTCGGGACCTTTTTTTGCCCATTTTGGTCGTAGGGAATAAAATTTGGAGATGCCTAGTTTTGGATGGGGAGGGTCCTTCCTAAATAGCTGGTAAGCTTCCTTAATAAAGCGGGTCATAAACCGTTTTACGACTTTGGACATGTCGTTGCTCATGGCTTTGACGAAGTCCTTTTCATTGGGGTTTTGAACAGAGCATGCGAGGTCGTCGCGTGTGTGGTACTCAATTGCAACCCTCACGTCTTCGGCATTCGCATTTTTTCACTTGTGGGGATCAGGGGTCGCCCATACACCACCTTTACGCTTCAGTTTTCTTGTTTGATCAATCATGTAGGCAGTCGCTTCCGGCACCAGACGCCATATTTCTTTCTTCGAGATGCTTGGTGTCAGACGCGTGTGCAATCGTTTGCGTTCCTGGTGGGAACTGCATGCCTTCAGCGCTTCGCGGAACGTGTCAAACCACTCCGCGCGGTGCTCTGCCCCTTCGCCATTTTTTACGGCATAAGTGCTTGACAGCTTTCTTATAATCCACGGACTCACTTCAGCTGGATTTTCTTCAAATATGTTCACGCCTTTTTTTTTTTTCAATGGTTTTTGCGTGGTTTTAATGGAGTTACTGACAGACTAGCAGCACACAAGTCTTGACTCACTTCAGCCAGAATTTCATCAAAAAGAAGAGTTTGATGTACTCACGTTGCGAGGAGAAGCAATCTCATTATGGAGGTATTTGTAGCAATGCTGCCATTAAAGGTCAGATTCGTTCACTGTCCGTAGAGCCAATAGCTTTTCCAAGCGCACTTTCTTGAGTCTACCTACCGGTACGAGGTGCTTATCGCTATACACTTTCTCCTTGTGACTCCGTCCATAGACCACACGGAGCAATCGCACGGTGCTGAATCGTTGGATGTTCGATTTGACACTATAGTCCGTTGCAACTCAAGAACGAAGGGCGACGGTAAGTCGGGCCGGGATGGAGGAAGCAGACGGAACGCGAAAGAGAGAAGGAGGTTTCCCTCTCTTTTCTCCAGGGTTCCGTCTGCTTCCTCCTCCCCAGCCCGTCTTACACTCGCCCTTCGTTCTTGAGTTGCAACGGACTATGGGCTCTTACTCGCTTCGTAAATGACAGAACTTGAAGCCTCTTCGCAAACGCCTATTTGACAGGTTCTGAATTCCTCTCCCCCGGCTCCTAATACCCGGTCGGAGTTCCGAAAGAAAATGTCCTTTCGGTTATCAAATTCTGTGCGTGCGTGAGTGCGTGCGTGTGCGTGTGCGTGTGCATGTGCGTGTGTGCGTGTGTGTGTGTGTGTGTGTGTGTGTGTGTGCGTGTGTGTGTGTGTGTGTGTGTGTGCGTGTGCGTGTGTGCGTGTGTGTGTGTGTGTGTGTGTGTGCGTGTGCGTGTGCGTGTGTGCGTGTGTGTGTGTGTGTGTGTGTGTGTGTGTGTGTGTGTGTGTGTGTGTGTGTGTCGGGCACATAGCGTGTTGAAACTCATCTCCTTAGGTTCTCGGGAGAGCTGCCCGTTCCCGTTGCTGTCCTTAAACTTGGAGTGATTTCCTTTGTCCGGTTAGGTTCGGTCAAGTCTTTGAGGCCGCCTGTCTTTATCTTCCTTATTTTTTCGTTCTGTGTGCGCATGCGTTTATTGTCATTCTTCTTGCGAATAAGCTCAGCTGCGTTCGAGATTTCGTTTCGCAATGTCACTTATTTCTCTTTTTCCTTATCTTGTGATTTAGGACTGGTGAAGGCGAGCGGGTTGAACATGAATACATAAAATTGACCTACGCTTGTCCTCTGTGTTTTACTCTTTCAATTTTATGTATTTGTGATTTAGGCTGCAATATTTCCTGACCAACTCACCTGGATATTTTCCCTTACAACTACTCTCGCCTTAATTTCCCGTAAATGACTCTTCACGTATTCAGCTTTGGGTTTCAAGGTACGATTCGGAACAGCCACCAGCAGTGACGTTCGCAGGCGTTTCTTTTCTGACATAAGGAGTGGGAAGAAGGAGACAGGGCTATGGCCACACAACAATAAAGCAATGCTCGGAACAGCAGGGCTTTCCACTTTCTACGATAGAGTCCCGCTTTCCAGCTTTTGACACTTCCATGAAGGCGACGTTATGCGGCAAAGCCGCTATGACGAAGACGTCGACTCGCTTCCAATGGAGGTTTGTCGTAAATTTCCCCTTCGGAGGTGTTATGTTACTCAATATTTTGCCATCGCAGGTTAGTTCAAGTCACTGCAAAATGCTAAGGGGAGGTTAACAAAAATAAAAGATGGAGTTTCTTAAATATCGACGCCCAATCTTGCCTCATTTTGAGAAATCAGCCACATTTCCGCGTTAATAATAAAAATACAATTAAGGGTGGGCATATCATCTTTACATATTCGTATAGAAAATTTATAGACGCGCAATTTTATATGTTTTCTGAAGTATTATAAAAGATGGTTTATTTGAAAAAAGAAAAAAAAACTTTTAAGTATGTCTCGGAAACGCGTTTTTTTTTTTGCCATGTTTTTTTTTTATTTTATAAAATTATTTTATTGGTATTTTTTAATTTTTTCGTGTATGTGTTGTATATATTTTGTAACCATGTTAAAAAAGTTATGGTGACGTGAAAGCTTCGATGAGAAAATGACGACTGTGCAAATTAGCATCGTGAAATCTTCTGAATTTCCACGCCTCGAGATTCTCTATTTTATATCTCAGCGAAAAAAATGTTACGGCGTTCATATATAGCTCTAGGTTCCTCCCAAAAACATGGCTTTCGTATATATTTTTAACGAATATATCAGAAATATGATCCGGATCATCATTGCATAAACTGGCGTGAAATCACTCAGTTGCAGCACTCATGGGCACATAAGAGTCCATAAGCAGGCGCTCATGAGCTCTTATGCGGGTGTATCGCTAAACCGGTCTCGCATTGCACGTACGCTTTCACAAGTTGTATTAAAACGCCACGCATCACAATTTTTTAAACTTTTGAACTGGTATAGACTCGATAATCCCTGTCAGCTCAAGATGGTCCAAGCGTAACTTATCATAAACACGAAGTTTGCTTCATGATTTGTCATTCGGCGTTCCTATTGGTCATTATCGCTTTTCAATTGACTCTGGCATCAATGGTAAGATACAAGAGACTGGCCACAACCTGTGAGTCTTAAGTTGTCGGTGACAATAGTTATAAATTCAAAATATTTCTCTAGTCTTTCACGACTTCTTTTATTGAACATCGTTGTATTAAAGGTCTCAGCTCATTTTTAAGGCTAGAACTTACACAAACACGAACAGAAATACTAAAAGCGCAAAGATACTATGCAATCAGAACGGTTAATTAATATCGGCCATGATATCGCACATACAGAAAGTTCACAAGCATCGAGACATTGCGCTCTTTGAGCTAAAGGTTGTTCCAATGCAGAACGCAAGTTGCGTTGACGTCAAAATTCTGAGCTCTGATTGGCTCTGTTTGTAAAGACAGTGGGTAGACCTTGAGGCAGTAAGCATTACCGTCTACCCCCTATCCTTTCCATCGGGGGCATGTAAGAGCCCTGCGTTCTGACGTCAACGTAACCCATGCGCAAGAAATACACGAACTTGCGCTCCTTATAGGCTCGCAGCGTTGACTACGTTCGGACTTCGGCTGGAAACAAACATTGAACATTTTTTCTTTCGTTATCATGAACATATGTTTGCCCGATCCCACTTCATTGCAGTCATTTTTTTTTTTTCCTCTTGCAGACTGCATCGGCCTTGATTTCTTGGCGTAGAACGCAGCAAGGCCTCGCGTCTTCGGGATTTGTGTGCGCCCTGCTCGGCGTCTCGTTCACGGCAGCTTCTACTGACGTACTCACATCCAGAGAGCGCTTAAGGACGAGTCCGGTAAGAGTTTTCATTCACCAGACGGACCGCGCGTTTGAAGGTGTCCACCATTGTGCCTCATTCTTCACAAACATCACTGCAGTCCCTCGCTTCTTGTTCTGTGATTCCCCCATCGGCCTTCATATTGGACAATGCCGCGATCCAATTGGGTGGGAAGCGATAATAAAATTATCGCGCCTTGTTTTGACCTTCGTTTTTTAGTTCGTTAGCTAGCATAGATACTGTCGATTGGCCAACTTCCAGTGATGCTTGCTTGCGGAGGCTGGTCCTTCCTTTCCGCCTAATCTTCACCGCGTTTTTCGCGCTTTGTGGGCTGTTTGCTGAACAGCGAGAAGGCGCACGTTCTCAGTGATGCGCCTCATATAGACGCTTCTAGGAAGCTGTGCGTGAGCGCCGCCATAAATAACCTTTAGGTTTTTTGTTTCGTTTACTTTATTTTATCGCTACAATAGCACACTCTTAGAAAAAAGGGTACGGATAGTCCTCCCTTACGGGAGGAACGGTCTTGTAACCTATGTTCCTTTAGAAAGGGAGAAACCTTCGTCCCTGAAGCAGGGGAGCAAAGTTCCACCGTCGCTTGCATCTCAATATGGCGGCCCCGAATCGAGCAAATCGAGCCCAATAAGGCTTAACGAGGACGCTACGTCTCTTGTACGGGACGAGAGCAGCAGCAAATGAAAGCGTAACACGAGCTTTCCGCAAACTGTGTTTATTTCCGAAGCCAGACTCCCCCCACAGGTACAGAAACCTGCGTTTCGAAAGCAGTTACTCAGTCTTCTCGTCGACAGCACTGCGATGTTAAACGGAGACAACCGATACCTAGTTACTTCGCGCACTTTGCGTCTTACCTTTGGTGTTCCTCGAGTCACAATTCCTTCATCAACCGCCCATCACGGAGAACGGCAAACCCACTCCGCGAAACCAAAAGCCGCTCTCGAAAGAACGAACTTGAAGCACTCGAAGCCGCTGTTTATCGCGTAGCGTGATAGAAGGTTAAATCGCTAGCCACCAGATGGCTGGGTCAAGCAGAGTAATTGCAAGTAGCTAGGCTAAGTGGCGCTAGGTACCGCCCAATTCATGTTCTACAAAAAATAATTTGCTTCTCTCAGGGCACTACTGTGCTTGAGACCCTCTACTGCCTCTACTATACACACATGACACCCATACACTTATTACAAGCATCAGGTGAACATACATTAAGCACATGCACTGCACACACAAATATCAACACAACGGAACACCACACTAACCCGAACACTACACCCACTACACCCGTGCTCTGCGTTTCCGTCTTTTATACTGGTCGTTTTGAACGTGCGGAACTTTTCGGTGACTCCCTAAGCAATAAAAAATATTTCCAGCATGTTGATTTTTTCCCTGCAATGTCATACCTCTGAGAGTATTTTGAATGGCTCAGGGGTTGAATCTCTTATTAAAAAGTAAACGCTCAATCATGCCGTAATTATTTGAAAGCCAATGAATCAAGCCGCTCCAATGCGGTTCGAAGCCATGAGTTTGTTTCCCCACACGGCAAGTCGTACCTCGTATTTCTATTTGTTTTTCTATTTGTGCTGTTCGCGCAAAGCTGCAATTGCCGTTTGAATTAATCTCTGTAGAGCGGATATTCAGTCAGCTGGAAGTGATGCTTCACGGACTGTGAAATTGCTTTTCGATCAACTTGAATGCAGTCAAAGCCGCGACTTGCGGCAGGTGTTAAGTGTACGGAACTACGCCGTGGCGAGCCCGAAAACTTCTAGCGCTCATCCCAGCGCTCCACGGAGGGCAGTTTCTCCAGCAACCGTAGTATAATTAAACAGCAAAATAAAGGGTAGCTTTTTTTTTTTCGATTTTACCTACTATTGTTTTTAATGCCGAAATTCCATACTGTAAATATACGCACTTTACGTCACGATTTCGTACTGTTCAGTCCTTGCCCCTGAGCGCAATCGCTGTCGGGGACGAGACAATTCCGACAGTCACATTGGCCACTGTACGATAGGAGCTTCTACTGTTCAGACCAGCGTTCCAACATGACTATCCGCACGTTGATCGATTGCACGTAATCCCTCAAGTGGTATTAAACTTTTTAATGTAAAGCGGAATGTCAACCTGCGACACCCCGCCCCCTCCGATCACAACCCGACCGGCGGCATCAATGTTTACGATCTCATCTTCTTGTTACACCACTGATACGCGAACACATGGTCACATCGGCGATAATTCCAGTCTTCTGTTCACAACCCAACACCGTCATCACGATGTTGCAGCTATGTTGCTGACACGCACAAACACAAAACCACGTTGAACGCTGGTTGCACTCGGCATCGGAATACAGAACCGAACTCAGGCGGGAAGGCACCCATGCAGCCGGCAGCAAAGCCTGCCCGCCTGCCTGTCTTGGACGCAGTTCCTGCAGTTTCCATAACGTCGAAAACGTCGACACAGTTCCGCGTGCTTTCGCTACTGTAGTGACTGTAGTCTGTAGTGCTGCAGCCTGCAGTGGCTGTAGTTCCGTCGTTCTGTGCCGCGCGAGTCACGCAATCCGGAGACGGCCACGACGGCCATCCCCCAGTGTACGTGGCGCTGCTGGCACTGCTCCGAACTTCGCTGTTTCTAGCGGCTTCGTTTGCTCGTTTGATAAAATTAGTGATAAAAACGTCAATGCAACCGAAATGTTCTGGACGTTTAAACTAGAAGACGGAATTACAGGCGGCCTTCGCTGTTGCTGGAGCTCAATCAACTCAACAGCTATTTATTAAACAACGTGCGCGACCTGCTCGAAAAACGAAACCGAAAGACGATGAGTCGGGAGGGCGAAAGCTTTCTCCCGTCTGCCTGGAGAAGGAGAAAAACATTTCGCTCCTCCCCTTTTCTCGTGTCCGCTTGGGGGCACGTCGGTAGAAGGGAGGAAGGCGCGCCGTTGCTACTTTTTTCCTCCATTTTTTCTTAGAGTGCAGGTCAGGTTATTGCTAGTTGAGATTATATTGCATTCGTCTCTCCAGCCTTGTTTTTTGTGGAGGCTCGTCAAAGCCCGATATCTCGGGACGACAAGAGAAGGTCAGGGATGGCGGCTGGAATCTGCGCGTTTTTAAAGAGCCTATAGTGTGGGGAGTGCTCGCATATTCATACCAGTACAGGGAACTCCATTAGACTGCACTAGACGTCCGAATTACTATTCGGACGACTGACAATTCCTCGTCTGCTTCTGGCGTAGGAGTGGCGGTGACGTCAGAGAGAGGCCTAGCTCTGATTGGCTCTGATTGAAAGATAGTGGTTTGACCCCCAAGGAAGCTGCCTTGAGGTCTACCCACTATCCTTCACTCATGAACAATCATAGCTGGGCGTCTTTGTGACGTCACCAAATCCCCTGCCAAAGAAGCAGACGAAATTGCGCTCCGTATAGATGGGGGAAGTGTACTGCCGGCTGAAACTCCTGACGCTTCGTTCCGATGGAGTGAACCATGACGAGCCACAAAGTGCATCTTTACTGTGCTCATTGAGTTTGTGCGCTGGCTATCACCAACCAAACCTAAGGTTTGGTCGGTGATAGCCAGCGCACAAACCATTGTCTGAAGTGTGGTGGAGAAATTGCTCCTCGGTTATGCCCTTTCCCTCTAAAAAAATGTATCTTTCCCCTCCTTTCAATTAGATAGAGCGCGACACGTGAGCGTTACCTTCCCATGATCCCTCGCGACTCGGTTATGGTGTACTAGAACGGGGCAGTGTGTCATCCGCGCCGAGAAGCAACGGAGGTAGGAGGTCGGCGCAGCGATGACGGCGCGCAAGGAGGCCAGGGGGCGCTGCGGGTAACAGGCGTGCTCCTCCCCGCTCGGATTGCCGTGTGGTCGTACTGCTTGTGATCGCCTGGTTCGCGTCGTCGCCTTGTTTTGCTGCAGTTTTTTTTTTTTTAATGGTTGAGTGAAATGGATTGTGATCGGTGCCGTTCAGGCGGGATGTAGACAACGTGTGCAATGACGGAAAGACGGCGGGACAAGAGAGACGGGACGTGTTTTGTGTTAGGGCAGTGATTTCCCTACACCTCTCTACGGGGGTGTACTCCCCCCTTGCTTTTCGGAAAGCACCCCTTTAATTCGCAACGACTCTTATATTCTCAATGCCCCCCCCCTCCCCCCCCCCCCCCCCCCCCCTCTCGCTAACATCAATTCCTGAGGCCCGTGCCGGGTTGTAACAGTAACTACCGGTCCTGCAAAAAAGCCCGTTCCCTTTTTCGTGCCCCTCTCGCGTTGGATCGGCGTGAGTCGTGATCCCGCAACATTAAAAGGAGTGACAGGGAGACTCTGCTCCATGTAAGGCAGGCAGTCATGACAGTCGTCCTCTACATTTTTTTTCAGACTTTTTGCACTCTAAAGTATCTGCTAAATCGGTTTTATAGACACTGGTTTGGACACACCGAAGGGTCCTGTGCACGCTGACTGCATTAGAAAGGCTTGGAGAAGTGACTGTGAAAATGTGACGTTAAAGGTTATGGCCTCACATCAGCTAATTATTTTTTTTCCTAACGGCTTTAAAAAGATGAGGGTTGGCACAGCACTCCGCCTCTTCAATAAAGAGGTGCTAAGAGGCCTCTTTGTTTTACCGCAAGAAAATTGAAGGATCTTATGGCCCAGCGGAAGATACTAAGTCATTTATCCTGAAGATGTCGAAGCTCATCAAGATCATGACCTTACGTTGGAGAATGTAGTGGTACAAAACGCCATAGGCGCAGACTACGGAGGAGCTCGGGAGCCCCCCTCTTCCGAGCTCTTGGGAAAAGCAAGTACCATCGCCTCCGGAATCCTTGGGTCTGTGCTCTGGCGCCCAGTGTATAATTAAAAATTTATCTGTCTGCCCTGGTGCCCGCACATATCAATATAGCTGGTGGTCAGTGGATAAATAAGAATTTATCTACTGTGGTTACTACCAGAGCTGGTGAGTGGATACATTTTTCTAACTATTCGCACAGTCCTGTTTGAAGAGCGTAGTAACAGCAAACACGATAAAGGCTAGTGCTGGAAATTCCTTCGATAGCCCGTGGAAGTAGTTGCGAGAGTCGACAGTGACACCTCCATGCAGCCTACGGAAGTAGACGATATAATCCGTTTTGTAAGCCCCATTTTGTTTTCCCAAACGTTAAAACAATTCATTAGGGTAGTGCGCTTCAACCACGGAATTCATTGATCACAACTACAGTGACAGCGAAATTATAGGGTCACAAAAGCACACATTTGTTTAGGTATCATGCCATCAACGTGCTTATCCTACGTTATCCAGGGGATTACACAAGTTTGGGACGTCTCTTTCAAGAGACTTCCCGAACGTTTTTCTGGGGGATGGATTTCCCGCCTATTCAGAACGCAACATTGTTAGCGCGAACATGCGATCGCCGGTTTTTCTATGAGAAACCAAAGGATCTCAGCAAAGTTCTGCTGGGGAAAAAGCTCATTAGGGTCTGTAATGCAGGTGATAAAAGTTCGTCCTCACTAATACTCTTTCGACGTAAATGCGAGAAAGCGCCAATGTCTTATTCGCGCTAGCAGTGTCGCGATGTGTACTGTGGCGTCCTGCCCGAAGATGCACGTCTCGGGCAAAGCATTTGGCAACGAATTAGTGCAATAAATAATATGTGAAACATCAGAAATAAAGAATACCGTAAAGAGTTAGCCAAACAATACGAAACAACCGAACCCGTGCGGAACGCCAAGCCAGCCAAGCGCTACCGCTGCCTGCGCTCCGCACTCCGGCAGCACGCCTACTACACGTTGCGCCCTCTCGCGGTCACCGATCCGGTCATCGCTGAAAGAGCCCACCCTCCGCCGGCGCTCGCTACACTGCCCTGTCTTCTAGTACACCATAACTCGGTAAACTGCTCTGAACATGCGCCATTTTCGTTCGAGGTAAGGCGGTGGCTTCGGGGCTACAACCCAACGTAGTTTTTTTTTTTTTTTTTGTGTGTGTTATGATTTTTGCAGCAACGCGAGGCCGTCTTGCTACGCTGTCGATTGTACGAACAGCTTTGCGAAAGTGAAAAAAGATTTATGCCGTCCCGACGGCAAAATAAGATCTCAGTCAGCGACGAGGACCATGGCTTCACCGGATCGATCGGAAACGTTTCGACTGCCTCCGAGGGAGATGAATGATGAGTGTTTGGAAGGGTCGTGCAATGTACGAGGCGCGTAAATAACAAACGTCGCATATTCGTACGTGCGCATGTGCACAGTTGCCGGTAGTATTTCATGTTTATAGAATGTGTACGAAGTAAGCCAAGCTGCTGGTCTGGCAAAACGATCCGTAATGCTAAAAATTACGGAAACATCGTGGGTTTGCACGCGGTGCTGTCTTTTATTTGCCTGACCCGAGGGATTCCGAGTCCATAAGTACGTACACTTCGTTCAAGATACCGTACGCTTTGTAGCAGCTGTGCAGATAGGCGCCGGCCTAACCGAGCTTTAATTTTTGTTTCGTCTTATTGCGTTTAGCTCGCTTCTTTATTACCATAGCAAGGAAGGTTATTGCCATTTTAGATTCTACCGTGTCCTTCTCTTGAGCATTGGGCTTTATGGAGGCTCCTCAACGCCCGCTTCAGTTGCTCGACACCTGGGTAAGACAAGCGAAGGTCAGCAATGGCGGCTGGATGTATATATATAGTGAAATGTAGTTTAAAAAAAATTAGTTTCACAATATATATGCTGACGAAGTAACTGAGCTTGAATCGGTATTTTCAATATGTCCCGAAATGTTTACGACAAGCCCATTAGTGTACCTATTAGTAAAACAATGAGCGGCAATTACGAAGCTTACTTTCCTGACCAACATTGTTTACATTCAAAACCGTGATGCAGGTGAACATTCGTGCAGAAAAAAGTGATCAAAATTGTTCACTCCAATCTATACGCACCTTCGTAGTCAGATCAAATCTGGCCTAATAAAGCGCGTATTCAAGGGAAAATTTTCGGTATAACTTGGCTGTTGTGGATTGTTCTCAAAAAGACGCCGGGCAATTCGATTTGCAAATAAGCGTCACACTCGCTAATTGTGTATTTTATTAAATATAACGAAGCAGTATTTCCTACCCTTCTCAACATTGCAGCTAATTAATTGGCCACTTTCTGGCGGTCTTCATGCGCCATCCTCATAGTTCCACCAGGCGCCCCTGTGTACATTGTTTGTTGTCCATTCCACAGACACATAAAGTGTTTCGTATTCGTATAAACGAGGCATTAACATACTTCTATATGTAAGAGAAGTGAAATATGGGTCGGGAGCAGAATCATTTAAAACATGTTCAAAATCAATTTTTTTAAAGATTCTTCCAAACCACTTAGGAGATTATTAAAGATAAAAACGCCGAAAATATTTGTAGAGCGTATTTGAGATAATTTGGAGGTGCATTTACTTTTGATGTTTAACTTCAAGGCGACCAATCCTTTATTTATGCTGTCAAATCTTTAGTCCTTAATTTAGTGTTACTTTGTTACCATAAAAAAGTTACTGTGTGAAGTTCACATAACCGCTTGAAATGGACACAGGAGGACGATACTCAAAAATACACCGGCTGTTGAGTGTGCCGAAACGTGACTTTTTGTTCACTGTTTGGCAGTGTGAAACACCAAATCGAGGGGTATGCCAATCTATATATATATATATATATATATATATATATATATATATATATATATATATATATATATATATATATATATATATATATATATATATTTATACATATCTATATATATATTGCGCTTACATTATTGATTTGAAGGAAAATAACCAGATGTGAAGAAATGAAAGTAATAAATGCTATTCTTCCTTATAATCCCACATAACGCCTCACTGCAAAAAGAAATACATGGAGATGCACGCAACGATATTCCTAATTACACATAAATAGCGCAAAGGACACGCAATATATTTGTAATATAAATCATATTGGACATCGGCTTGCACGAGTTCGAGACTCCGCAAAATACTGCCTCGGAGGCAAACGGTACATTTGGTTTTACGTACACTCTCTTTGTGGGCCTTTCTTTACAACTCTGTGCTTTATCTGTCAATCGCGCTCTATCATTTTATAAGTCTACCGCATGTCATCGCGAGACTGCTATATATACTGCACAACTTTACACTTTGAACATATGCTTTGCTAGTGTTCAGAACATCGCATTTTACCCGAAACATGAACTGTTTAACATGGTTCGCACGAGACATCATCGCACTATATGCCGGTAGCCATCGCGATTTGTTCTTGCTGAGAAATTGAAATCCGGTGGTGCAAAATGCACGCTGCAGAAGGTTCGCGCTCAGTGCAAGAGGTGTATTCAAAAGACACAAATTATTCCTGCTTGGTGCAGCGTCGTGAGGAACGGCGCGAGCGTCTGGCACCCCGGAAACGCTCTTTCAGGCAAGGGTGTTTTTGCGAAATAAAGTATAGTTTTCGAGATTACGCTTTCTGCTCTGTGCCGAAGACACGGAGCTGGGGAATCTTTACAACATAGTACGTTTTTACCCCCCCCCCCCCTTTCCCCTTCCCATCACTTTTCTTGTTTCGATGCTCCTCCAGAGAATACTTCTTGTTCCTGAGAGACTTCCTGCCGTGTTCTATTCGATGGTGTTAATTCGACAGTTATATGTGTATTGTTTGTTAACTGAAATATTGCGTTTATTTTGTTTTGCAAACAAATACTGTTAATGTGAGTTTAAACAAAAAAACGGAGGTGGTCAAACCCTGGGGAAGAACTTGAGAACGACACTTCTGTGAGACTAAAGGCGGAGTCACACTCCTTATACGTCGCACCATAGCCTCCTCTATACTCACAAAGCCTGGGAGTTCGAAGACGGATCCCTAGAGTGCCCCGTCGCAGATGTGCAGCGCGAGGATTTGGTAGCAGAGAGCATTTCTGGTATTCAGCACACAGCTTTTGCAGCGGCGAGGCCCCGAAACATGGTTTTCAAACCCGACGAGAAGCGAAGCGATAGTGCGAGTAACGCGATGAGCACGAGCGGATATTCCATTACTCGGGAGAAGTGTGTTTCGGCGTCTCGCCGCAGCGGGGCGTCCGATACATGCCTCTCCTCTCATCCATTGTCTGCCGCTCTACCTTTTCACTTTTGGAGGCCGCATCTCGTGGCGGCCTGCCAAGATTTGTCAATAGGGTAGGCTATGGTCATACAAAAGACAGTCTCCAAATAAATTCGAACGCAAGTCACCCCGGGATCCGTGCTTCGTATGCCGCATGGCAACGAGTTCAGGGAGAAACATGTAACGCGGCATCCTAACCATGGATATGGCGGGGACTGACGTTTGCAAACTGTCTTCTGAATGATGTATGAGCAATGTGACTCAGACATTAGAGCGCCTATCAACGTTCGGCTGTCCCTTTCAGGCCACATGGGTCTTTCTTTTTAGGTATCCTTCCCGTCCTCAATTGTAGTTTCATGTAACGTTGAATTAATAAGTCACATTTGGTCCTTTTAATGCTTCTATTCTCGGGGACAACTTTTTGAGACAGTTCAGCAACAACAAAAACATGTTTGGGCGCCTCACTGGTACATGTAAAATGAGTCGTGCAACAATTTTTTACCTTTCACTGAATACCGCAAAGAGCTAATCTCTCGCGTTGATAACCTGCCAAAACACCCATTCGTTTTCCTCTCCGCTCAATGGCAGACTCATGAAAAAGAAAGGAAAGACGGTGCTTTCCCCTCCTCTACTTGCCATTAGAACAAGCGGCCACGTGATCTAACGCTAATTATATACCGACGGTGTTCATCGTAGTCATGCGCTAGGGTTGACAAAGAGAAAAACATCGGTTAAGCTTCAGACGTTGTTAGAGTTCGGCTATTCTTAACTTCAATTGAACACCAGTCATTACTCGATTGTTTGGCGAAGCGGATTGTCATAAAACCGTTGAAAATCGGGCGAGTTGGTTATGCATAGTTACGAAGAGGGAAACAGCGCCAAAAGTACCGAGGACAAAGAACGAAGAACACACTGACCGAGCGCTGACTGACAACTGGTTTATTTGCACGTAAGGGGTTTCCAGAAATAAACCAGTTGTCAGTCAGCGCTTCGTTCTTTGTCCTCCCTACTTTTGGCGCTGTTTCCCTCTTTGTAACTATGATTGTCATAACCCCGAGCACTTTACTTGGGCTCGTGACAATCGAGTACGTCACGACGTCACGTGACTCCCGGTGAGAAGTCGTGATGTCAAATGACGTAAAAGTTTCAATAACGATAATAAATCTACTGGTGTTCTCAATTTAAGTCGTCCTGACGCAGACATTGACGTGAATAAGTCACAGGGCACGTGACGTGACATTACTTGACAGCATGTCTTGACTCCATGACGTCACGTGACCACGTGACACATGATTAATCATAGTGTTAATACAAAACCTCCATGAAAACCCAGACGTTCTTATACAATGCGATTCGGTACATGACAATATGATCACCACATAGAAATAAAGCTTCCAAGTTTTACTTCTCTCAAATATTTTTTTTTGTAATGTAAGAAACTTATCTTGAAACATTTTGAACTGCTTACCGTTATAATTTTGTCCAGTTCAGTTTCGGTTCAGTTTCAAGATGGCGGCAAATATCTCGGTTCGGTTCTGTTCCGGTTCAACACTCTAATCCTATCACAAAAAAAAAAAAAATTCGCATGCATATGTTTTAGCATACGTGGAATGCAACTTATCTAGGTTTGGGTAGAGTATATGTATTTATATTTAGAAGGAACCTGAAGAAGCTTTTAATAGACCTTCGAGAACTGCAAACGTTGCTTTGATTTCCAACTTTTTTTTATGGTGAAGGAGGTCTCGCACACATTGTTTTTGCTGTTTATTGCACTCACTGGCTTAGAAGAAGCCACTTGGCATATTTTACTATGCTCATTTTATTGTGTTGTCAAGCCCCCAAGCCAATCTGCATCAAAAGTTTTTTTTTTTTTCGTTTGCATCTCATTCAACAAACAAAAATTTAAAGCTCTATAAAAACTGACACCAGATTTATAAAAACAACATTAATCACTTTAAGCTGCGCAAATTTCATTCAGCTGGTACAAATAACTATTAAAAAAAAAAGAGTTCTCCTGGCGCGTGTCCTCTTATATGTCTGTGTTCAAGGGCTTATCTCGGTACATTAATGTAGTGTTTTTTTTCCTCGCGTATGTTTGCTCGTTACTTTCTGGCCCTTTGAGGCTGCAACACATACCTAACCCGGCCCCTCAGCCCTAAACTCTGGAGACCCCTAGACTAAACTAATCACCCGATTCTGGGCTTTTTTTTGTGTGTGTGTGTGTGAGTGATTGGTTCAGCCGTTAATAGCAGACCCTCAACGACCACGATCGTACCATGACGACACACTTTTGCCGTTGTTTGACTTCATAGGATTACAACGTCGGGTGCGATCGGACTAAGAGTAAAACGAAATATAGACCAACATGCGACTCTGCGATGGCGTCGCACTCAAAGCGGCGCATGTGCAGATGCTCAATCCTCACGCGAACCTGTTTTCCGTGCAAGCACACAGCCCACACCTAGTTAGGGCAAACAGGGGCTTGTTTTGTACGGAGCGCGTCGGACCACAGGTGCGCCAGTCCGGGAACTGCACATGCTGCTCGGGACATGAAAAAGTAGGCAGGCAGGGAGGCAGGTGCTGGTTGGGCCAGAACGAGAAAAGAACGCGGGAGGCTTGTATATTGAACCTTTATGAATAAAAGCACGCAGCACTACTGGCCAATGTATATTCTGAACGCACTTGAGGCGCAGCGCTCAGAAGCACTCAGAAAAAAGGGAAAGGGGGGGGGGGGATGAAACAACTCAGATAAGGATGGCGAAATAGCGAAAACACGGTTCTTTTACATTCTTTAACGTTACAGTATCACAAGTACAAGAACATCTCATGTTTGATCGAAGTACAGGTGACCGAGTGTGGCAACGCAGCGCAGCTCAAAGTACGAGGAGCAAACTCGGGCACTTCACAACCCCGGGTGGCCTGGGCTCGGTCTAGACCCTGTCCGTTTCCAACGGGCTGTGCAGTGCACCGAATCACGGTCGATTAATCGCTGCATCATCGTGCACGTCAAACGCAGCCGGGTGGCAACCGTGCAGCACCGACGAAATTGCTCATCTGCGATGTGAACCAATCAAACCGTTTACAAAGCCATGTCAATCTTACGATGTCTGAATATACGCGTCTATTTCGTCCGCTTCAGAGCAATCCGAAAGCCTCAATATAAAAAAGAAGCGTCACGGTTGTTCTGGTTTTAACGGAAGAGCTTTCGCAGCTGTTTAAATTGAGTGCTTTTTTCTAACAATATTAACAAAGTTATTGCGTGGTTATTTCGAGAGATATCGAAAATGAAACAAATTCGCGCTCTAGAACCCGGGGTGCTGTCTAGTACCGGCGTGCTGTCGTGTGTCACTATACTGCGTGACGCATATCAAAGATCGAAGAGCAGTTAAACAACGGTACCTCGAACGTGTCTCAAACTAGCGAGTTCACCTCGTCCTAAATGTGTCATATGCCTCTGATACTTTTATGACGCCCGATGACGTCAAAAAAGTGTCATATGCCGCCGGTCGTGCTCCTGGTGGTGTAACAGCAACGGTCGAGGGAGTGGCAGACGCCTGTTTTGCAGTAGCTCGATCTTGAGCTTGACACTCCACCGAAGTTGTAGCGGCCAAGGGTTGGGACACACCGCGACGACAGCGACACTGGCATCAGCTCGCACTTTTTGCCGGGACATTTAGCTTCAACCACCAGGATCACGATATCCGATGACGTGACTCGCAGTCTCTTGTGACGTCATTTGTTACCTTTTCGAAAATACCTTTGACGTATGGGCAGGACTGGACGCTAAACGCCGGTCGAAGACTCGCTCTCAATAGTTTTGCCACACTGGCAAAATTTATCATGCACAACGGCGTCACCATACACGCCCCATTGATGCTTACTAACTTCCAGCTGCGTGAGAATACATGCAAGAAAAATTATGTGAAATGAAATTGCTTACCGATCTTTGTTTCTTGACAGATCGTCGTGTCCGACATCTTCACGCAAGAGCATCTTGCGATCATGGACGTCGTGCTCGGACTCTTGTCTCTCGGGAGCTTCCTCAGCTCTGGGCTTCGGGACACACTCGTCTACAACAAGACATCGAAACGGGTGAGGAGCTGCCCACACAAAACACGCGTTCTGCTGCGGACAGTATTTGCTGGACGGAAACGGAACTCTTCCCTCCGCTTCCGGTCCGCTTTCGGGCGTTTTTTGCCAGTGGGGAAAGACGCCCTCCGCAAGCGCCTTTGAATGAAGCCTTGAACCGTGCTCATGACGTAGGGCAGATCGTAATCACGCATATATTCTACGCATATACCATATGTCGTCAAGACCTCCGCTGCTGTCGTCACTCCCCAACTTACTGAAAACAATAAAGACGAGGTGGCGACAGCAACGAGGCGAAGAGGAAAAACACGCTGTTTTCGATGTCGGTTTCTTCGCTGAAAAAGAACTCGCGCGCCAAAATGTTAAAGTTTACTTTCTTTTTTCTTTTGTTTCCTTTTTGAAAAGCGCGCAGTTTTTTGTTTGTTTTTTCTTTTTTTGTCTTGCACTGAAGAGAGCGTGTCTTGTTTCGACAGTTCTTAGCCACGTTTCATTCTCCATGCACGGCGGCTAGCTCCTGCTTCGTTTGTTGAAGCCACAGTCACAACGTTCATATATCGTACAAAAGACACGGAGTTTCTCTGCAGACATTGTGAAAGAACTGTCTACGGACACACCTCGAGCATCTTTGAAGAATCTTTGCTCCATACGTGCCTCCAACATGTCCGCAGGCCGTCTTTTCTATGCTACATTTGCTGTGGGATCGCGGCTTTACGGCCACTTTGGGGAGTTCATCGCCGGAGACGCACGGCACAACCTGAAAAAATTTCACGCGGCGGCAGACCGCGGCGAAGGCTCTGGAGCTGTTCAGATCAGGGTGTAAGATAGACAGGTGGGGAAACGAGAGCTAAATGAGCGACCGGATTGTGTCACCCTCGGTTTTCTCTTTTTCTGTGGCGCCATCTGTGTGGAGCACCGCGAACTCTCACTCCAGGGAGGCGACCGGTGGCGACCGGCTAAACTGACGGAGATGGTTTCTCGTGGATTTTCAGCGGAGGACTGTCGTGCTCTCGGTTTATTTGGCGCACTCTCCCATAGAGTTCCATGCAAATCCGATTCCGATTTTTTTCCTCTCGCCGCAGCGCCATCTGTCGCAAATCGGGGGTATCCGCAAGCGGACAAGTACACAATCCGGTCACGGCGCTGCGGTAGACTTCTATGAGCCGTTTCCCCACCTGCCTATCTTACACCCTGGTTCAGATGTGCTAGTGTCAGCAAAATCTCTGGTCTCTTTGGCGGCAGTGGTCAGCGCTCTTTTTACCAACTTACCCCATGGACGCGATTCAGGCGCGACGAGGACTTTAGTATCTACAAAATCGCAGCTGCTGTTTTTTTTTTGTTTTTTTTTTTCATTGCAAACTACACTAAAAACAACTAACACTTCTCTCCGTGAGCCATGGAATTCACATTTTTGCGCTGGTCATTTTGCGGAGATCTGTTAACGGGACGAGCGAGATTAATATCCTCGCGTTTTTGTGGCTGTTTTTGATCGTATTGCTTTTGTGTTTACGTTTTGTTGCAATTTTCAGAGCGGAAATAGTTTGCCTGTACCTGACGCCGTTGCCGCGTGCTCTCTTCGATGGTTCCTGACATTTTAAGAAACACCACACTATCAGAAAAAAAAAGTATATTCCTATACCTCTTGTTTCATATACGACACCCCAAAACTTCATTTCGACGTACAGCGCGCTGACGTCGTACAGACGGCCTCAACTTTTACGAGGTGCTTGAGAACGGTGAGATATACCTCATTAAACAGCTAAAGTACGTATCAAAGACTACAGAGAAAGGTATTGCAGAAGGGTTTAGATTTGGGCTAGTTGGTTGAACATGTTTAGGGGTTAAAAGCGCTAAAAACGACGGACGAGTAGGAGAGACACACACTACAGAGCGCTACTTGCAACTTGTTTATTATTGGAGAGAGGCAAGCCAGATAAAAGACCAGTGGTGATACCGTATATACATAACGTTAGCCGTAACATCAAAAAGGTGGGGGAAAAGCATGGCATTTCGGTTCTCCTTTCAGCTCCACAGAAATTGAGCAAGCTATGTGGGAGGGTGGAACGGGGTGACACACGGTTGGATATTTGTCAGAAAAAGCACGCAACAAAATACGTAGGACGCAGAGTGGGGGTAGTGTACAGAATTCCTCTGTCTTGTGGGAGGGTATACGTGGGGCAGTCGGGGCGATGCGTGAACGAAAGACTGAGGGAACATGCCCTGTCATTGAGGTCAGCCCCCTCTGGCAATCTCGCAGTGCATTGCAGTAGGTGTGAGTGTTTACGCTATTTAGACAACACCGTCATCTTGGCACGAAACAAAAATAGAAAGACAAGGGAGATGACGGAAGCGTTTTTTATTTCCGAGTGTGACGAGGGTACGTGTGTAAGTGCCCCATCGACAACCCTGTTTGAATCAGAGTTATCGTTTTTACGATCATGCATGGTGTGAGAGTAAGAATTGTGATAAGCGACGGTTGGAACTGAATCGGATGTGTGTCTTGTTGGTTTCGCGGTACGTGTGGTTTTTCCAATAATAAACCAGTTGCAAGTAGCGCTCTGTGGTGTGTGTCTCTCCTACTCGTCCGTCGTTTTTAGCGCTTTTAACCCCTAAACTACAGAGAAAACACTGAGGTTTTACAGTAGTACCAAGAAAAGCCCGATTACTTTTTTTTTGTGGTCACTAACACGAACATTAGCTATTTCAATAAGTTGTACCACTCGACTACCAAGCCTCCTGTGAAAGTTGGGAACGACAGCTGTGCGTGAGAGTGCTGTACGTCGAACTGAAGTTTTCGCCATGTTGAAATAACCTGAGACTGGGGTAGAGAAGAAGCATCAAAGCGTAGAAGGGACAGAAAATAGACAGGACGACGTCTCAAACTCAGCTCCAGCTCGCCTGCACCCTTACGATTTTTTCTAGGAAGTTTTTGGTTGTCGTATATGGGATAGAGGCGTAAAAATACACCTTTTTTTTCTGAGAGTGCCGGCCTTAATTATTATCTTCACCCTTCCCGCTTGGTGGTGCGGTTACGGCTTGCTTGACGATTAATGCCACAACCTGACGCAGTGCCTCACGAATCTTGGTTGCCCGAATTGGTCAGGCCAAGCGTTTTAAATGTGTGTCAACTGTAGTTACCGTTCACAATCAGTAGCGCCACTATAGCTCACTGCCAATCGCCGCGGCCGCTCTGATAACTTCCATTTTTAGCGAAAAGTGAAGCAAAGCGGCGGGCCATCCCAACAAAGCGGGAATGAGAAACTCGAAAGGTCGTGCCTCGATAGAAAGAATAATATATTCTAATCATTTGAACCATATACAAAAAAAAAAAAAAAACGGAACACAAAAGCAATAAGTGCTTGTCTGTGGACAATGTAAACTGACCTTAAAGCAATTGGAAATACAGCTATACAAAACATTGTGTTAATGCAGGACACCACTCGAAGCGGAGAACTTTTCATCTATAGGCATTATTTATACAAACGTTGCACAGCATAATAATTGCTCGGAAAGAGGATGACATGAAAAGGTTTAAATTTGTAAGATACTACCGCAAATAGTTATGTAAATGTTCATAAAATAAACGCGGCACCACCTAAGATAAACTATCGTTTAGAAAAGGTAATGATAATAGACAGTTTTTTTTAGAGAAACATACAGTATAACAATTATGGCATACGGGTATGGAAATAATTCACATAAATTATGTTATTTGTAATCGAAACTGCAAAAATATGTGAAAAACGCTATTTTATTGCCTGCGTCGGGTTAAAGATACTGCAGCTTTTCATTACAAAATACCATAACAATTAATTCAGTAAAAATCAAACTCACAGCTGCGTTACTTACACACTTTAAGTGCATAAATTTCAAAAACTAGCTGCAACATCAATTTATTACCAAATTATTTGTTTTCGTGAATCGAGATTTGATGCCAAAAAGTGCCGTTGAGAACATCGTGTTTCAAAGTACAGAAATTTGTACTTTAAATGGTGCCACCAGAACGGTAATAACTTATCCGGAAAAAATACTTTAGTTGAAGGAGTGCAAGATTCTAGCATCATCCGCCAGAATATTTGAAAGTTAATGAGACTACTTGTTAAAATTGTGACCTTAAAAAAGATTGAAATTTTAAAGTCGTGTGCCCCTTTCACAAACAGCAAACACTCTGCTACACTTTGGGGGAAAACAGAATATACTATGTTATTAACGGACAGAAACCAATCCAGCATTGTTGACAAATAGTTCACCACTTATGTTATATATATATATTTTTTTTTTGCATGTTCCAGTTTGAGAGTGGTACTGCCGAAAACAACCGTTCACCTTTCGGTGTGGCGTTTTGCGTCTGCATCTTCAAGTAAGCAAAGTTGTGATTTCTACTACAATTAAATTTGTGATGAAAATTTATAATCATGAAAGAAACCTGACTACCGATGTTCTTTGGTCTTCAAGAGGCGACATTCACCAAAAAAGTTCGCAATATGTTTGAGAATGAGTTTCATGAGGAGGATCACGAGGTTTGTGATAGTGATGTTGATAGCGAGAACAAGCATATTCTTAAATTTTATTATTACCTTCACCATCATCCTACTAGTAATATATAGTTCACCTTTGATGATCACTATTTAGTACGTAAACAAGGGGATTTCAACAGAGGTGACCATGCATCAGGAAGGCAATTAATCATAGTGCAGGATTAATTATAATGTACACGTTTAATACACAAAGTCGGCCGATACACGTGGATATGCTTATGTATCAATAAAAGATAAAGTAAAAGTAATATATAGGCATAGTAAATTGCTCAAAGAATCCTAAGACGAAGGTAAAGCTGCGATTTTACCATAACAAGATAGAAATCTGACTCATTATGTGCCAAACACCGATCGGCATATGGCACGTTCCACTAACCCTTTCCCCAAATCTTCGGCAGCTCGTTGCTCGTCGGCCTGACAATAAAGACCTCAATGTGTTGAAAGTCGAAAGATGTTTGTCCTGTCCGTCCTCTTCGTCTGACTATTTCGTATATTTTTGAATTTCTCCTACATGGGACTATTTCTATATGCCGCAAATACTTCGATTGCTCAGTACCTTCTCCGCAATGCACCCCCGTCATACCACCGCGTGTCCCAAAAAGCAGCCGGGTTCTTTAAATCGACCGAAAGAATCGGTTTCTTAACCTATCGCGTTCCGACTTTGTACAGCGTTGGCCTCATGTGGTGCATTTTTCCTCTAAAATTCGCAAAGAGCAAACTTACCTGAGAAAAAAGTAAAAAAATAAAAATGTTTAACTCCTATGAAAACGCAGTGAAGCCACCGGTCTTTCTACAGTTGCGTCGGCATCGTTTTTTTAGCTTTCTTTGTGAGTGTCGGCGTTTTGGAGGGAGCATTCGCGTGGGCGGAGCGGCCGGGAGGTGGGAGCGGTTCCCCCGCGGTCGTTAAGAAACGCCTCGGGTTTCGGGAGTCTGCTCGGACAGATCCCTTCTTGCTGCTGATTGTGGCTTTTAGCCGAGTGTGCCTGTATATAGAGGGTTTTGCCGCTTAGTGTAAGATTGTCGCTTTTTGCGCGATGTAATAATTTAGCTGTTGGCGCCAGCTAGTCTGAGAAAATAGCAGAGACCGACTCTACACGGGATTCGGCTTTTGAGATCAGGCAGATTCGGCTCTTGAGACTGGGGGACTAAAGTATGGGTTTTAATTTTGGGAGTTTCGTAAATTATTGTTCACTTGTTGTCGTTTTGTTTTGAAATAAACGTGGCCACACTGGCCATCGTAAACCAGCCAACGTCGCAATGTGTCCAGCGAGATCGAGCAACCTTTAGTATATCTTTTTATTATCCACTTCCCGGGGTACTTGCATCAGGCGAACGTTATCATCGGTCGTCACCATCCTGACCGGCCCCCTCTGCCCTCCCTTGGAGAGTTGACTGGCGCAGTCGACAGGATCCTGCTGACTTCCTGCGACGGGCGGTGAAAAAGAGTGGTAGACTCAGCCCGCTTTGTTGACGAGCATGCTAAGGCGAAACAACAGGCATATGCCCAGCGGTACAATTTGAGGGCACGTCCGAAAGAGTTCACAGTGGGCGAGAGGGTTCTTGTTTTCGAGACGGGGCTTTCCGGTAAACTCCAGCCGAAATGGTCGGGGCCCGCAGTGATCAAGGAGCGAAAACGCGCGGACAGTTACATCGTTGACTGTCCGGAGGGGGGTGACAGGTGGGTACACGCTAACAAGTTGCGCAGGTATGTCCCACGGGCTCAGAGTGTTGCGGTTATCTTTGAATCCGATGAAGAATTCGAAGATGTAGAGAGCGTTCCGGCAAACAATGCGCATCACGCGACCATCGAGGAGATCACCCATAACTCGCCGCATCTTGGTGCGGACCAGCGGGTGCAACTCGCGACATTGCTGAGAAAGTTCAGGAAAGTATTCTCTGAAAAACCAGGGAGAAGTGTGGTAGGGGTACATAAGATAGCGCTGGTTGCCGAAGCGAAACCCGCGAAGTCATATCCGTACATGGTGCCGATCGCCCTCAGAAAAGCGGTCGAAGATCAGGTAGCACAGCTGCTCGAGTGCTTTATCTACCCTGTGGACAGCAGCTTCGCGCGCCCTGTCGTGTGTGTCGCCAAGAAAGACGGGTCGATCTGAATGTGTATAGACTACAGACGTTTGAACGCAATATCATAGGCAGACAGTTTTCCGATGGGGCATGTCACAGAACAATTTTACGACGTGGCAAAAGCCAGATACGTATCGGTGTTGGACATGACGCGAGGCTATTGGCAGGTACCGGTAGACGAGGACTCGCAGAGGTACACAGCCTTTGCGACCCCGCGCGGGCTGTATGCGTGGAACGTGACGCCGTACGGGCTCAAAAATTCCGCTGCAACATTTCAACGCGTCATGAATGAGGTACTAAAAGAACACCAGGGGTACGCTTCTGCGTACATTGATGATGTGGCGGTATAGTCGGAGACTTGGGAGGAGCACTTGGAACATCTCCAGAAGGTTCTGGAGACGATTCAGGTTGTGGGGCTTACTGTAAACCCGACAAAGTGTAGGTTCGCACAACCGAAGGTAAAGTATCTTGGCCACGTGGTGGGATCATCGTCACATGCTCCAGACCCGGAGAGGATGAGCGCCATCGCAGCATTCAAGGCGCCTAAGGCAAAGAGGGAACTAAGAAGTGTCCTGGGCTTATTCAACTATTATCGAGAATACGTTCCAGGATATTCGGAAGTGGCGCGCCCATTGACTGACCTCACGAACCGCCGGGTTCCCAACACGATACCTTTGGAGCACAGAAGCAGAACGGACGTTTAACTCGGTAAAGGAAACGCTGCCTACTGTGCCGACTCTGGCCGCCCCGGACATGAGCAAGGAGTTTATCCTCACGACCGACGCATCCGAACACGCCGTGGGGGCATGTCTCTCTCAGGAGTCGCAGGAAGGGGGGAAATCAATAACGTTTTTGAGCAAGAAGCTTACTGCCGCTCAGTCGAAATGGTCAGCTGTCGATAGAGAAGCGTTCGCTGTGGTGTGGGCATTGGGACGTTTGGACACGTGGCTGTTCGGTTCAAAGGTAAAGGTGAGGACAGATCATAACCCGCTAACCTATTTGACTTACTCGGCCCCCTCGAGTGCTCGTCTGACGAGGTGGACTCTGGCGTTACAGAAATACGATGTTGAAATATCCCACATCAAAGGGTCTCTGAATACTTGCGCAGATGCCTTGTCGAGGCTTGACCGCATCGAGTAAAGCGAATTCTAAATTTAGTGTTATAAAAATACACTAGATTTTTTTTTTCTGTTAGTGGTCTCGGATCGGTTGCCTGCGTCTACAGTTTCCTTTGTATAAATACTGGTCATGGTGGAATCTGGAATGTGCGGATTCTGGTCTCACCGGGCTTTTCTTTTTTTTTTTTTTTTTTCTCTGTCGCCCAACAGGTCTTTTTGCGAGGGGTATGGCTCCTCTGTTGTTGTTTTGTTTTTGTATGCCACGCGTCTGTCTCGGAAAAGGGGGACAGATGTTGCGCGAACAGCAAGTGCACTTGCAACATTCTTGGTGGGGAGGTGTTAAGTAACGAAGGATTTTGTTAGAAACAAGTAAGATTTGTTTTAAAAAAGTCTATCTTTCTACAGTTGCGTCGGCATCGCTTTTTTTTTTTAGCTTTCTTTGTGAGTGTCGGCGTTTTAGAGGGAGCATTTGCGTGGGCGGAGCGGCCGGGAGGTGGGAGTGGTTCCCCCGCGGTCGTTAAGAAACGTCTCGGGTTTCGGGACTCTGCTCGGACAGATTCCTTCTTGCAGCTGGTTGTGGCTTTGAGCCGAATGTGCCTGTACATAGAGGGTTTTGCCGCTTAGTGTGAAATTGTCGCTTTTTGCGCGATGTAATAATTTAGCTGTTGGCGCCAGCTAGTCTGAGAAAATTGCAGAGACCGACTCTACACGGGATTCGGCTTTTGAGATCAGGCAGATTCGGCTCTTGAGACTGGGGGACTAAAGTAGGGGTTTTAATTTTGGGAGTTCTGTAAATTATTGTTCACTTGTTGTCGTTTTGTTTTGAAATAAACGTGGCGGCCATCGTAAACCAACCAACGTCGCAATGTGTCCAGCGGGATCGAACAACTTTTAGTATATCTTTTTATTATCAACTTCCCGGGGGACTTGCATCAGGCGAACGTTATCATGGGTCGTCACCATCCTGACCGGCCCCCTCTGCCCTCCCTCGGAGAGTTGACTGGCGCCGGTTGCTTCGCTGCGTTTCTATAGAAGTTGTGGGATTTGCTAGCTACCAACTAACACAGGTACCGATAGAGTAACCAAAGGGTTGTCTCAACAGCGGCGGCGATCTCAAAGGAGCCGTCAAACCTAGCAGACCGCGGTCCCCACATCTCCGCGGCAATATAGACGAACGTTTAGGGCTACATTACCGCGGGTCGGTTCGATTAATTACCTCCGTCGGTGCCAATGATCGTCTACTTTGTCTCACTCTCTCGAATATAGCGGAAGAGAAGACACACGTACCAGAGTAAGGACAAAGTCCAAGAGCATTTATTAACATACCCTTTTAAACGAACTATGTCCCCATCCAAAATGCCCCCTGCGCCGGCAAGATAGGAAAAGGTCCTTACCTGGCCAGACGCGGGGTTCCGGAGAGCCAAGACCGGGAAAGCATCGGAGAAGTCGCCGACACACGTCCTATCTCTTTCGCGGTCACCCGGACGAGTTCCTCTCCCGAAAGCGGGAAAACAAGAGGCGAAACCTCCTCGCCTGTCGGCAGTGATTCGCATCCGAGCGGGGGGACGGAAAGAGGTCCCCCCGGGAGAGAGTGAGAGGAGAGCCCCCCAAGCCAGGCGGCTCTCCGCCTCACGAACATGTCGGAGGTCACGGCGAAGAAGGCCGAGCGTTCCGACCCACGGCCGTTATCACAGCCACCGGGGAAGGGAGACCAGAGGAATCCCCACAGAGTTAAGCCTTTCTCTTTTTGTTACTTTTTCCTGGGATAAGTTTGCTCTTTGCGAATTTTATAGAAAAAATGCACCACCTGTAGCCAACGCTGCACAAAATTGGAACGCAATACGTTAAACACCGATTTTTACGGTCGACTTGAAGAGCCTGGACGCTATATGGGACACGGGCTATAGACACCATGGCCGCGCATTCGAAATCGTCAAGCGAGGTTACGTAGTCCAGAGCTTTGTCTCAGATTGAGGCGGTGGACCTCACCATGCTTGAGGGATATTACCCACTGGGATAGGAACAAGACGCTCCAAAGTGGTATACCAAACATAAAAAGGAAGACAAACAACGAGATGATATGTAAGACAGTTAAGAACATGACGTACATATGAATGCGCAGACTATAGTCGGTTACAAGTCAAGAAGGTAGGAGAAGCTCCTCCCACAAGTGTGATGCGCCTGTTTCAAATCTCTCCGCAGTCGAAAGAAGAGTTCACTGGAAACGCTCCTTGTTCCGCTTCAATGGATCCCACTTGTCTCCGATCCCACATTTTAAAAAAAGCGACCTTTGTATTCTTCGGAGAGGGAACCGAGCCCCTGAAAGCAGCCTTTGTATCCATCGGGGGGGAAGCTAATCCCCGAAAGTCGTATTTGTTTCCGTCCGTGGGGGAGAACTCTAATCTCCCTCTCGTGGCTTCTACAATGCTCAGTCAAAGTCGAAAGATAAAGCAAATATGTACAGAAAGGCAAGACCCTTCTCGCGCGTTGGCAGCGACGTCACGGAAACGGTGGGACGCTATTGGATGCGGAGGTGGCGGAGGGATATCTGATTCCCTTTGAGGGGCATTTGCCGCTACCTTCTTAACCTGTAACTGACTATAACAACTGTTTATTTTTCGCTTCTTCTTCTACCTTCTGTGTACCTTTCTTTTGAAGGATGAAGATTGCCTGGTAATTTACGGAATTTAAAATTAATGTGTTTGCGGGCAATTGTAGACAAGGTGAGTTTAGAAAATTTTATTTACAACAGTGGTGTCATGCCCAGAACAAAACCAAAACCCGAAAACGACTGAAGTTTGGATGACGCGTGTATACCTGAGAAGTCGTGGAAAGGAGTGGGACGATTAATGTCTTTTCTGCCATTTGTAGAAAGATGATGTTGGTGGTGTTTGTGTTTATTCTCTTGCCACCCTGCAGCTGATGTTTGCCCTGCTGTTCTGCGGGATCTTTTTAAGCAGTTATATTTATTTTTGTTTTAAATCTATTGAGGGTTCATTTACGCACGTGTCATACCTTCCGGAAGTCATGTGAAAGGCTTCCATCATTTCGCGCTTGGTCCTGCCTTGTGATCTATCTAAAATGATTGTTGTTCCAAGAAGAGCTTCGCAGGTGCATCATGCACAGTGTGCTGCAGGGTTACCAGATGCCTGCACTGTCCGCAGGCGTGTTTGTGCTCCCTCAGTCTCCTATTGATGCATCTTGCCGTTTGTCCCATGTATGATTTTCCACACGTTAGTGGTATCTTGTATACAACTCCTTCAGTGCAGTCAACGAACCTGTGTTTGTGTTTCACCTTACACGATGATTGGCCTCTTGTGGTGTTTTCTGGTTCGTTCACCTTCTTACATATAAGCCTTTGAGTTTAAAAGGGGCGGATAAAGCCACTCTTCCTGTTTTTCTTCATCCTATGGGAAAAATTGTGGACGTATGGCAGCACAACCACTGGTTATTTGTCAGTAGTCTTCTCTTTGGTTTTACCTTTGCCTGTGAGTATGTTTATGCATTCTTCTGCTATGGCCACCATTGGCGGTTCTGGATAACCACTCGCTTGTAGTCGCCTTATCTCCGACACTCTGTGGAAACACGATTTTCTTATGGCTTGCCAGACACATCCTGAGGCGGCACTCCTCTTTACTAACTTTGAGTGTCCTGAGTCGTACGGGAGTATTCCCTTTTCCCCTCTCGTCTTATACATCCAGCACGGATGTCTTTCTTCGAATGTCATGTTGATATCTAAAAATTGTAGGTTGCCTCTCTCTGGTAATTGGAATGTGAAATTCCAGTCCTCTGTGTACTTCCTTGAAATTATCTATGATTTTTTGCACATCTCCTTCGTCATTTTGTTCATTGGAAGGCATACCAAAAAAATGAAAGCCGTTTACAATTCCCTGTAACGCCGGTTAGAGCGCAGCTCTTGAGGAGGAGGATGGAAGCATGCTGAGGGATAGGTGACTCCTTGAGGTCACGTGACCTCAAGGGGGTCACGTGACTTCAGGAGGTCACGTGACCTCAGGGGTCACATGACCTTAGGGGGGTTCAGGGGGTCACGTGACCTTAGGGGGGTCACGTGACCTTAGGGGGGTCACGTTACCTCAGGAGGTCACGTGACCTTTAGGGGTCACGTGACCTCAGGGGGTCACGTGACCTAGGGGTGTCACGTGACCTGGGTGGGTCACGTGACCTCGGGGGGGTCACGGGTTGGCAGTGCAATACCCGTGAGCCTATAGGCCCACGGGTATTGCACTGCCTATAGGACGTAAAAGACATGTATTACAATTTACAACATCCCACAGGAAGGAGCACTAGAGGCAGTGGAAGAATGCATCAACGCATACGGCACAGTAACATTTCAAAATGGGAGTGGGATTAGCACAAAGTATTTCCTAGGTCTCATACGAACCTATTTATGCTCCCTACACGTCATGCAAGAAGAGAAAGTATACTCACAGAAAGAAGGCATATGCATAGGTTCATGCATTCATGCATAGCACCAGCATTATGCGACATACCTCGCACGAGGCAATAGGACATTACATCAGTTTTTCGAGGAGATTGGAGTAGTGAGGTGTTTAAGGTGCGTAGATGATTTTTTTGGTATGCTTTCCGATGAACAAAATGACGAAGGAGATGGGCACAAAAATCATGGAGAAGTTCATGGAAGTACACAGAGGACTGGAATTCACATTCAAATTACCACACAGATGCAACCTGCAGTTTTTAGATATCAACATGACATTCGGAGGAAGACGCACGTGCTGGATGTATAAGACGAGAGGGGAAAATAGAATACTCCCGTGCGACTCAGGACACTCAAAGTTAGTAAAGAGGAGCGTCGTCTCAGGATGTGTCTGGCAAGCCATAAGAAATTCGTGTTTCTACAGAGTGTCGGAGGGCCTACAAATACAGATAAGACGACTACAAGCAAGTAGTTATCCAGAACCGCTAGTGGTGGCCATAGCAGAAGAATGCATAAACATATCCCTATTGAAAAATCCGGCAAAAACTTCCAGTGACATTCGGTGGAAACGGGTTAATTTCCACTCATTTTCACCAGACACTAGCGTAGTTTACCAGTCTTCGGTGGAAATATTACCGGCAGCCACTTTCGCTGAAAGTTTTACCAGAACCACTTTCGATTACCCGTCGCTGTAATCCTACCGGAAGCCACTCTCGTTTGCCGGACACCGAACTTCACTGAAAGCAGACGCAAGGGGAACGGCTGTAGGCAAGGAAACCAAGACGAGCAGGGGAACTGAGTTTGTAATGGCGGCCGCCAATGCAGCGGCATTCTCGTGAGTGCGTGTTTTAGCTCGAGACGACGTTGCAATCCTGCAAGAAGTGCGTGCAGCGAACTGTTTTGGCGATCCAAAAAAATGGGCAGCGATCACCGGCAACTTGCCATTTGTGACAGGCAAAAGTCTAGGCCAGAGCAGGTACGAGACCACTTGGGCGGCATTCTCGTGAGTGGAGTTTTAGCTCGGGATGACGTTGCAATCCTGCAACAGTGCGTGCAGCGAACTGTTTTGACGATCCAAAAAGTGGGCAGTTTCAGCCGTTTTCATCTTAAACCAGCGTAGTTTACCAGTCTTTGCCAGATTATTTGCCGGCACACAGATTTCGCTGGAATGTCACCAGCAGCGGGTTTCCAGATTTCGCTGGAACGTCACCGGCAGCCACTTTCGTTTACCAGACGACCCGGTTTTGCTAGAAATCTTACCCGAAACGGGCGACTCGCTTACCTGTTTACCGAGCTTCACTCGAAGCCGACACGAGGTTAGGGAGAAGCCGAGACGAGCCGGGACTGGTTGTGTAATTATTAGGGGTGTCGCGAACTTTTGTCGACCAGATTTTTTGGTCGAACTTTCGTGGTTCGACTGGGTCGAACCGGTTCGACGAACCTTCGAACTTTTCACCAGATTCGACCGGTTCGACTTTGTGGACAGTGTGGCCAGACCTTGATACAAGCATGTCTAGGTTTTCAGAATTTCTTTTTTTATGCAAAGGGCTATTTTATTGTGTGAACAACTGCAATTAAAAGAAACTAATTCTATTCACTGAAGAAGTTAATAACTTAAATTTTAGTACTTTATTGACTGAAATAGCCGATCAGCGCTGCACTTAATTCATCTCTTAGCCATTACCATCCAATCCGAAGCCAACTGGCCAGCCTGTCGCGCATGCGCACACGAGTCGAACCTCAATACAAGGTTCGACGAACTTTCCACTAAAAGTTCGAAAAAGTCGAACCTGGTCGAACTCGAACCGCGGCCGGTTCGCGACACCCCTAGTAATTATGGTGCCCAGAACGCACCAGGGACGAGTCCCCACGCACCCTCTCTCCCTCGCATTGGGTTCGTGGGGAAAATGCGAGAGGTTTGTTTTGCTGACTCTTTTGAAGAAAACCGGATTCTTTGTCCGTCAACGAGCAACGGCCGGCCAGGAACGAACGCTCTCGGCTTCGCGTTCCATGTGTGCGACCTGTATCTTCCAGAGCAGCTGGGTGTGCAGATGAACAGAAAATTTTATTAGTGACCTGTTTTACGCCTCTTTCTCCGTCCGGCTTCAGAAGCCTCCAGCGAGCGAAGAAGACTGTGGCCAAAGTTTCTTAACGGTGGCGGATGTTCGTTTTGCGCGTTCGTGGTTTTCGCTAAGCGTGCTAGTGACAGTGTGTATGTGTCCACCTGGTGTACCCGCGGCGACGACATCAGGGACGACATCGTGAATGTGACTGTGCCCGTGATTTCTCAACGGCGGCGGATGTTCGTTCCGCGCGTTCGTGGTTTTCGCTAAACGTGCTACTGACAGTATGTGTGTGTGTCCGTGGGGTGCACCTGCTCGGTTTTATTAGTTTGTGGGCAACCTGGCGATTCCAAGTGGTTGGCCCAGGCTGCCCCTCCGACAATGATGAGTGGTCATCTTGACAACGAGGGGGCCAAGGGCAACTGGCCACGCGAGCGGCGCTCAGCCGCTGATAAAAGGCCGTCGCAGCGGATGCGCGGTGGCTGTTGCGATCGCGGCGCAGGCGATAGCGGTCATTAAATGTTTACGTGTTGTTGAACCGGTGTGCTGTGTCATTCTCCGAGACGGGTAGCAGCAAGGGAAATCCCACAAGTTGAACTACTGAACATCTAGGAATTTACCCAGCGGCATTGTGAGTACCTTGAAAAATGTTTTTTGCGACAAGCACTTGGTTGTTCCTCTTCCTCTGATGGCTTTTGCTTTGTATCGACCCTCTTAAATAAATGCATAGAACCTTCAGGTCTATATAAACTAACCACTTTAATTGTTACCGAATCGTCCAGCATCTGGTAAACATATACCACCCAAGGTTCACAGGCTTCTTCCGTTGACGTCCGGAAAAAAAAAAATAAAAACACAACAGGTTCCGGTGAATTGCGGCTTTACTGGAAGTGAAAAAAAGTTTCAAAATCCAGTAAAATTGATTTTTTACTCGAAATGCAATTCCGGTAAATGGTCTTTTTCAATAGGGCACACTCACAGGCAAAGGTAAAACCAAAGAGAAGACTACTGACAAAAAACCAGTGGTTGTGCTGCCATATATCCACAATTTTTCCCATAGGATGAAAAATATAGCAGAAAAGCATGAAGTAAGAGTGGCTTTATTTGCCCCTTTTAAACTAAAAGGCTTATGCAAAAAGGTGAACGAACCGGAAAACAACGCAAGAGGCCAAGCATCGTGTAAGGTGAGACACAAACACAAGTTCGTTGACTTCACTGAAGGAGTTGTATACAAGATACCACTAACGTGTGGAAAATCATACACAGGACAAACGCCAAGATGTATCAATGAGAGACTGAGGGAGCACAAATACGCCTGCGGGCAGCTGCAGGCATCTGGTAACCTCGCAGCAACTGTGCAAGATGCACCTGCGAAGCTCTCCTTGGAACCAACACCATCTTAGATATTTCATAAGACAGGACCAAGCGCGAAATGATGGAAGCCTTTCACGTGGCTTCTGGAAGGTATGGCACGTGTGTAATTGTGAGCCCTCAATAGCTTACAAAACAAGTAGAAATAGAACTGCTTAAAAAGGATCCCGCACGACAACAGGGCAAACAACAGCTGCAGGGTGGCAAGAGAATGAACACAAACACCACCAACATCAACTGTCTACAAATGGCAAAAAAGACATTAATCGTCCCAGTCCTTTCCACGACTTCTCAGGTATATACGCGTCATTCGAACTTCAGTCCCACCTTGTCTACAATAGACCGATCTCACCAAGCGTTAGGTGCATGCGTGACGCCGCCATAGCTTTAGTTCGCAGGAGGCAGGCAGCAGTGCACAAGATGGCTCGTGTCGCCTCATGCTTCACACGCGCAGAGCTCCAGCGAGGTTGTCGCACGTGCAGAAAGACTAAAGCTCCCTCGATGCATTGCGGCAGCGGTGGCGTAGTCAAACTGGCTGGTGAGATCGGTCTATTGCCCGCAAAGACATTAAGTTTAAATTCCGTAAATTATCAGGCAATCTTCATCCTTCAAAAGAAAGGTATAAAGAATGAAGAAAAAGAAACGAAAAATAAACAGTTGTTAGTCTGCGCATCCACAAGTACGTCGTGTTCTTTACTGTCTTTCATATCATCTCGTAGTTTACGTCCTTATGTGTTAAGTGTAACTTTGCAGCGCAGTATACATCAGAATGACAAATTAACTAGCCCCAATCCAAGCATTCTACCCAATTCACACGGCAGCGTAAAGGTACCTTTAGCTTAGGTCCCTTAGCTGAAGGTACCTGTAGTAAACGGCGTTCTTGATCACACGATAAATAAACAGAGCACTCTAAGTTGATGTCGATGGCATTCCTGCTAAACCGAGAGAGGGGCACGTGATAAACAATTATTCCTCGAAATCGGTTTGACGTGCAGTTTTTTTTTTTTTTTTAATGTATGTGAAATATGATATTTGAAACCGAAATATTATTTCTGTCTGCTCTTGCGGCACTTTACATTTTTTCTCTAAGACTAAGGAAGCGCCTAAATGAGTCTTGCTTTAAATTGTCCGACCCGTCTGGCCAGACTGGCCCTGAATCATCTGCGTTTACGAGTTTGCATTGCGAGGTGGGCGACCTTTTTATGTTTAGCAGCTCTATTTTCTTGCAAAGTTCTCACGGAAGTAGCTAAATACTGCCAGGCAGAAACGAACCACGACGGGGTCTCACGGTTACGCCAGTCACGCGACCGAAAGGGATGGACGACGACGAAGATAAAGGGTCCTAGGCGGGAGAGTCGGGCGACTCGTCTGCAACCTCGAAAAAGAGCTCGCAGTGGTCCATCGGGTTCGGGCTCTTAGCAGACATATTGTTTTCCACGTGCAACCGCTGCTACCTGCTAGCTAGAGTATGCGTTCCTCGTTAATGTACTATTCTATCACATTTGTGTTCACAATCATTTCATAATTTGATACTTATATATATTTAAGTTGTTATAATGCATTAAACAAGATGTATTTATGTATCTCTGATTTTTATTTTGAGTTCGTGGGTCCGAGGCTACTCCCTGCAGCTGTAAAGGGAGCTTGGCGAGCTCCGTTTAACACAGGACCTTCCTTAGCTAAAGGGACCTTTATGCGCAGTGTGATCACGATCTCCAGCCCCCTTTACGAAAGGCACCTGGGCTAAAGGTACCTTTGCGCTGCCGTGTTATTTGGGTATTAGACAAACGAGCTTAACATCGTTTTGCTAAATGTCCCATAGCTCACCTTCACACTAATTAAATTTTCTGTAATCTCACTGTTTTTTTTTTTGTTTTGTTTTTTCATAGTGGGCTCGTCGTGTGCAAGTTTAGTTCGTATACGCACTGAAAAACTATAATAAAAAGCAAAAATTTTGGTTCGTCTGATTGTATTTTATAGGCACTTGAAGAAGATGGTGATGACGTCGGAGACAGGAGACGACAACTTACCTACACTGAGTGAACGATTGCGTTGTTCCCTGATGCTCGACCGCCTGTATTCGCTCCTGACAAAGAAAAAGTATGCGTTTTGATTTACTTTATATCATGGAACTTACAAGGTGTGTTTTACTTACGGTGGCGATGCGTAGAGCTTCTCATGGTTTCTAGGCCGTCGGCTGCAACGCAATGGCGCAAATGCATAGTGTGGGCTCACAAACAAATGAAGCCTGAAAACAAAAACACCACCAGGCTAGAATTAAAATTTTAAGACATATAAAAAACGTTTAACGCACATGAAAAGTGGCAGTGTCGGGGCTTCTTTCAGAACCTATATAGTATTGTAATACACAACTGTCATACCTTCCATTTCTGACGTAAGATTGCTGGACTGTCCTGGGGTGCTATGTTGCGCTTTTTGCACTCCCAGGAGACTTGGAAGAAGGAAGCTACGTCAACGACTAGAGCAAACGCAGATTGGATGTCGACAGAAGAAAACAAAATCAACATCCAATCTGCATTTGCTGCGTTGTTGACGTCACTTCCTTCTCCCTAGTCTCCTGGGAGTGCAAAAAGCGCAACATAGCCCCCTTGGAGTTTAGCCTCCTCAGGCGGGAGGAGCGATCAAATGAACTCTGCGTAATGTCGAAAGCGCGATGTCTAAACAGAAAAGTACAAAACCCAATTCGCAAAAAAACTTGAACCCCCGTCCTTTCTTTTCCTGTCTCTAATCGTATGGTTCTCCAGAACCTACGCGACAGTAAACTACAATGACTTACTGAATTATCACAGATGAAAAATAGTAGACCAACTAACACCTGAAATGTCACCGGACCAATCATCTGCCTCCCCTTTGTCACCCGACCCGGCTTTCAGCGCGAAGATATGGGCGGGATCGTGGTCACTTATCGAAAGACAAACGTATGACTCGTCCAACGAGGACGTACCTTCTACCGCAGTCTCAGCTTTGTGATGAACTGAATATAGATTTTTTTTGTACGAGTGCTATCAACATCAGATCAACTCTGCAAGAACATGCTAGAGGATCCACGAAAGATAAAAGCAATAACCCTTGGCAGGAGTCGAACTTCGAATGTCCGCGTGATAGTCAAGTGCGCTGTCTACTGGACAACGTACGCGGCAGTATTACCGAGAAACCCCATTTCTGTGTCATTGGGCGTTTACAAAGAAGAGTACGTTTATTCTGACTCAACTGCTCGCTCCGCAATTAGTCTCGATTGTGTGACCCTGCGATTGCATTAGCCTTCAAGTAACAAAAAAATAAGAAACTTTAACAACACTATCATCGAGTAAGCTATTCGTGACAACGAGGAACATGCTTTAGGGTGCTGAGGGTCTTGGTAGAGTGTTCATATGTATGGCGATTCTAAAATCCAATTCGCCGGTGTTTTATTGTGAGATTAGTGGAGTTACTTACGGCCTAAGAAGCACAAGGTGCGACTTATCATCTCTGCGACAACTTCTTAGTGATTTGTTCTTCGGCGTTCTCGATAGGTAATACCTCAACGCATTTCTTGAACTATAGTTAGCGGACAACACATGTTCAAAAATTAAAATTTTACGCAATGCGGACAGGTGCGGACTAAACTAGGATTTGTTTTTCAAATATGGCCACTGTGACGATACGTCCTGAATTTTGTGAATAATAAGTTATAATAATGATGACTTCTGTATTATACAAGCTTTTACTGTGCTTTAATAAAGAAGTATTTTCAAATCCCTTTGTGTAGGAGAATTGTTTCGTGTGCGGACTATGGGCCGGGTGCGGACGAAAAAGTTGGTAATGACTTGCGCAAATAATCCTATTATGTCTGTGATTATGAGGTGTCATTAGCAATCAGCAAAGAAATCGTAAGCCATTTAAACTCACAAGAAAGTAAGTGCAGGCTTTTTTTTTTTTAATTTGTGTAAAACTTTGCAGGAGTTGTGTGCAGAAGCGTGACCTTCTAGCCGCGATCTGCCGTGTCGTCTGGCTCGATTGCTTCTGGGCACTCGTGTCTACGTTTGGCTACTACGCTTGTCTGATAGCCAGAGTCCCCGTGCTCGAGTAAGTAAAAAGTTTAAAAAGTTCCATTTCCAAACTTTTTCTTTTTTTTTCTTTGAACGAGTAAGGGGGATCAGAGGCCGAGTAGGCTAGCGTACGCCAACTCAGAGAATGTGCAGTGAAAGCTCGCACTGCAGAATCCAAGGATTCTGGGTTCAATCCCCACCCCTGCCTGCCCTTTTCGATCTGGAGGAGAATCGTACCGGCATGCGGTCGTGAACCACTACTGCGTGGCGCACGTGAAGGACTTCGCTGGTTATATTTCTCATCTACAGCTGAGACATCAAACGCCCACTGAAGCTTACCGGCGTCTGGTTGTATAAACCTACACATAACATTACTTTGAGCGAAGTCAGGGCCTTTTTCTTCGATTTCTTTATTCGAAATACGGAAGGCCCTGCCTCTGCTTTCGCGAACAAGCTCAGGGCAGACGAGGAATAGGGAAAATTTACCACAATCACCGCTCGTCATTATTATCACACACAACACCAAGAGCTCATTCCTGTAATCTACTCAGACGTGGTATAATATAAAGCTCCAAACTTAAGAAATAAATGCTGCGCCTAGAGACTGGAAAAGAGAGACGCTGCAATGACGGTCATGGCGCAGTCTGTGTTTTTGCGCGAGATCGATCTTGCGAGGAAAGCCATCCCGTTGCGTACGTTTAATCACCATACTCTGTAGACTGCAGTGACTGCGTGATCTATAGTTCGCTAGATGGGTCAAGCTAATCAAATACGCCACTCTCGATTCACTTCTACAAATCTAAGTAGGATATGTTAGATTCAGGTTGCAAAGTGGCACCATGACAGTTGCGCGAGGGGATGAAGGAATCAGTAACATATTTTAGGGCCGGTTGCACCAACACCGCTTAGCACAAATCGGAGCTTAGCCCGAAACCAAAGCTGAGTTTTTTTTTTCGTTCTCCTGCACCAAAGTCGCTTATGGCTACACCTGGTTCTAAGCCACACCTAAAATCAATGTCTAAATTAGGCGTTTAGCTTTTCGTGTTTTTAACAAAGGATTTGAAACATCGTGACGGACCTGCTGCCGCCTACATGGTGAACAGATCTTGTTGGAAAAAGAGCATAAAGGCAACAACAGCTTAACGTCTCGACAAAATGACCGTTGATAGTGACAAGGTTACAATAGATTGTAATGTGAAGTGTTTATCAACCTCTGTTTTCAAAGTAGCTCTCTACTCTGTGTGCTGTGGCCCTGACCGGAGAAGGAACACAACTGTACGGCTCACGTCAGCCTTCCCGTTGGGTTTTCTTTCAACGCTAGTAATAGTGTTTATTTATTTCCGCATATCAGTAACATTTCGCTACCTACAACCTGGTTTATTTCCTCTTTCCTTCATTCCGATCGATCCTCTGAATAGCAGCAATGTATGATCTGGACAATCAGCTCATTTGGAACCCACCTGACGTTCATATCAGGTTACAGTGAAGGACTCGTTTGAAAAATAATACCGTAAAAAAATGTCATGTCTTTCCTTCTTAGAGTTTCGGGACAACCTTCAGCGAAGTTTAAGTGTCTCACGAATACAATAATGGCTTCGAAAAATTGTGTCGTTATACAATCGTAACTTTTCTGGTGGATCTCACCTTCAAGAGATATTGGGCTTTATACCTTTCCTTGGTTGCGACGACAAATCATAGCAACTACGATGCGAGATCCGTTCAGCATTGCATCACTGCAGGCTACGGCGGGTGGTGCGAAGAAACGACCTTTCTCGTTGACACAATGCGATGAACTAGTGGGAGTTTATGCACTTCAAAGCCCGAAGCCGTCTATTTGTTCAACCAGATAGACAACAAAAATACGGTTAGGAAACTTAAATCTTCCTGTTATCACTCGCGAACGAGCTACAGGTTGTTCTCTATTAGAAATAATCAAACAAACAGTTATGGGGGACATCTGAGTGTTAAATTGACAGTGTGCGAACGTCAAGGGATCAACACGTGGTATCGTTTTGGGATATGGGTAGTTTCTTTCTTTTCCCATGACTAAAACACACACTACTTAGTTCTATTATCAAAAGGATTGACACAATCAAAGTCAAATTTGGGGGTTTTACGTGCCAAACCTACGACGGGCATCTGGCACGCCCCAGCGGAGGACTGAGGATTAATTTGGACCACCTGGGGATCTTTTGACGTGCAACCGAAAGCTCGGTTACACGGCGCCTTCTCCGCAATCACACAATCAAGACATTACAAGGTGTCATTTGCGCGGTTGACTGGACACGCATTTCAAAGCGGTCACAATCAGTAGAGCATGGCAAGTTCCTTTCCGGTATGAGCGGCTACTAGTTCATCATTCTGCGGAAAATGTTGGGCCGCCAACATTTCAATCAAAGCATTCTGGCATGGTTGCCTGGTCAGTGGGTGGCAGCATTGTTTTCAACAAATGGGTTTTCAAAGCAGATGTTGAAAGCGATCAGGTCTCAGGAAAATTATATTTTCCTGGGAGATAATATTTTTTCGCTTGTTCACAGGACATCATGCCGCTAAGATGATAATGCAAATTAATGCAAACATGCAAGCACGTTGGATAAAAATGACGATAATAATTCCCGGAGAATGTGAACAAGCGGACGAAGGACAAACACAAATCTTCTAACACGGCTAGCTCACTGGGGCTCGACCGAAGAAATCCATCTGCTCCTGGTATCAAACCAGGGACCTCTCCATTTCCAGTGGAGCGCTCTACCAACTTTTCGGTCGCGAACCAGTCACCTAGCTGTGTTTGCAGATTCCTGTTTGACATTCGTCTCTTTTGTTTATTTCCTCCAGCAATTAGTGTCGCTATTTTTGCCCAGATTGCTTGCCCCTTGGCACCAATTTGCAGTATCATCATAACCTCAAAATGCAGGCCGTTCTGGCAGCTGATAAAACCGGTTCGCTCTGCCGACGTCTAGCTCCTGGTTAGCTTAGTCGATAGAGCGCTCCACTGGAAAGAGAAAATTTCCTGGTTCGATACCAGGACCAGGCGGATTTTTCAGTCGCGCGCCAGTCCCCTAGCTGTGTTTGGTGATTTTTGTTCGTCTTTTGTCCCCATAGCTCCCCTTCTCCCGATATTATTATCATTATTCATGAAGCTAGTTTTGCCGCCTGATACAATTGCTGAAAAAAGGTAAGATATGGATGATATTTTCAGCTTTATGATGGTATTTTCAGACCCCCCCCCCCCCCCCGAACAGCTGCATGCCGTGACCATCACACCCAATCAGGGTTTTTTTTTTTCAACATCCCGCCAGCAATGCCCTTCAATTATCTATACTTAAAATGATGTTTGACACAATCATATCCATAACTTGGAAGGCAATAGGATGTGCAGAAATGCTGTTTTTCTGATTTCAAGTTCAGCCCAAGAGCTGAACCTTCTGGAATTGGGGCCACAGCAGTTCTTTATAACATGGTGTATGAACTGATCAAAGCCGAATTCCCAGTTAATCTGGAGCTGGTAAGACATTGGCGTGTTTCCCCAGCTTTGCCAACCGAATATTAGACAAAAAGTTTGGGCGCAAGCGAGCTGGTGGTAGTTGAACACAGTAAAAACATACCGAGATTGGAAAAAAAAGAGTGGCACTAAGGGGATTCTCATGAACTGTGTTTTCAACGAGCCCAAAAACACTAGGTTGATATTCAAAATGCTGGTTGGGCATCATAAGCAACATAATCTTTTCACAAGTTTTCTGGTCGACAAGTGGATGCTCTGCTTTATACAGATTGAACTTTAGCTTTATTTATTTTATTTATTTCACAGGTACTTGTGTGGGGGATCATTTTTATGTACTCATGTGTTAAGGGGCCGATCCTACAGACATAGTCTTCTACATTTAATTTCTGCGAGCAGTGCGGTACCTTACTTGCACTGGCGTCACTGCTCCTGACCCAAAAAGTGTTCGCATAAATATAACAACACAAAGATTTAGTGTGGTTCCTCAATCATTTTGTAACTGCTAGACCAGAAGCGCAAGCTGGGCTATTTGTCTCATCTTAGCAGATAAAACGCAGCACAGGAGGACTTAGCATTTTGACGCCATATGGGTTTGAAGGTGCAGCCTCCCGCCTCCCCCTACGGTCATATAAACGTACATGAACACAGATTTTCGCACCCCTGTTCTAGGAAACTTTTTAGGGGATCACCAATGACCACTTCCATAACAACTCATATGAGGCCAAAGTTGCAACTGTTTATGATGCCGTCGAATGACGACAAGTGCAGAACTTCAAACTTGATTGTGAGCAGGTCATTTTTGACCCGTTTCAAGCAGAAAGAGAACCGTTTGACGGTGCAGTACCCTACAGCTGGGCAGGGGAATACAAAACAAATCAGTCAGGATGACGTCGACGAATAGTTTCTTAAAGGCATGTAGTCCCATCAATATTTTTAGTTGTTGTTGGTCAGCGTCTCCTTCGTTCTCTGCTTCTTCTCTGAGTCCGTGTTTCTTCGATTTAGAAGTTTATTTGTATGAATCACTAACTTTCCACGACTCATTCACCACATTTCACCACCCCTGCCAAATTCTGCTGTACTAGACAGCTGCCTATTCTGCCTATTGCTAAGTGTGTCTAAGTAGATAGAAACTTTAAATGAAAAACAGAAGGTAACAGCGATAGAGCACTAGAATGTAAACATTGTCAGTGCTTACTTTTTTTGTGTGTGTGTTTCAACTATTTCTTGTGTTCTGCTTGCCCATAAGCTAACACTTGTTAGTATTTTTCACCTCTTCTAGCTATTATTCATTTCCTAATCACTTAGAAAATGTCATTTTAGAGATACCATAGGCGTTTTCTTCCTATTTTGAATCCAGTAGACAGCAACCATCAAGCGAATATATCAGTTTGTTGTAAATGGGAAATCTGTGAATGCTATGAAAGTGAAAATTACGTTCATACTGAGCTTAAAGTACATAATGCAACGCGTGCGTCACCGAGGTGCATTATGTGAAACGTCCCATAATGCAGCGCAGTGACGTTTCGTCATGGTGACGTTTCGGCCGGATGCCGAAACGTCGCCCTTGCGACGTCACCAGTGACCTTAGTGACGTCACGAGTGACGTCACCAGGAGATGAGTGACGTCACGACGGTCCCACGCGTTGCATTATGGGGCGCTTCTATAATGCACCGCGCGGTTACGCCGACGCCAACGCCGCTCAAGCCGGAAACGGCCGCCCTAAGGGCTGCGCTCTAAAACATGAAATGTACTTACATGATATCTGATTTGGGAATCTGAAGGATTTATTTTAGGAAAGTGTGTAGGTCATAAATAACTTAAGCTTAGATGATGATTCCAGTGTTGGTCTTCAGGATTGAGATTAGAGATAGAACAGGTGAGATAAACGAAAGGAAACAACATACAATATAGAGGCCTAAGGGACAGCAGGTAATTATTCGCTAAAATACAGATCTAGAAGATGCATATAAAAAGAAATCCTCAACACCCAAGCATAGGAATTAGAATAACATAAAATAATCAAAGAAACTAGACACGCATCTGTCACAAAGACTTAAAACTTTACTACATGTGACAACTTTGCGCAACAATATTGACTATCTAAAACAAGGAAGGAACGCGGAGCCTATAACAGCTCACTTTTTGAACCGACTAACCAAAAGTAATTATTCGCCATTCCATGAGCTAACAGTACCGAATTGACCGATCTAGTACGCATAGATAACAAGGTCAGATTAGAAGAATGCCTCTTAAAGACCCTAAGTTAGCAGTCGTGATGTAGGCAAGTTTTCCCTCTGCAGCAGAGATACAAACCATCTGATTTCATAGCTAACAAACTAATAACTCTCTGAAGATTAAACAACCCATTTGAATTTGACTTTCATATTCATATTAAAGTAAACATAGATCAGTTTTAATTTATGCAAATATGCATCACATATCTAATATAACACTAAGACCAAGCAAACAATGTCTTGATGTATACACTATATGTATTTTATTAATAAAATTTGCTAGTGAAAACAACAAAACCAGAAATACATGTGGTTGGAGCCAGAATACAGATGCTAAAAGGAATCAATTTCATAAGAGAGTGATTAAAAATTATTCACACTTCCGTTATCTTAAAACTTTTGCTGATCCCACTGTCTTGTCAGCGCCTTTTAAACAAAGTTGCTGTCTCTCCAATAACTGCTATATAGGTTTAAATGTGTTAAGTCAGTTCACTTGTGACTGAGGCGTTTGCACGCCCTCAGTCACAGCGTGACTGAGGGCGTGAAAAAAGAAATGTACCCATGTGTAATTTGTGCAAGTGTAGGTGTCATTGTTTTCGTGGTCGGAGTGTCTGGTGCCGATATTTATTGAAGACTTTGTGCACAGTATGAAGTAATTTATTTTCGCAAAGAAGTGTGTTTCAATAGATACCGAAGTCTTAGGAACTATGCACGAATTTTAGCCATACAGAAAGGTTCGACGGCCATGCGTGTTCACCAATGATGACGACATTGAGCGTGCACGTGAACTCATTCTGTTGGATAGACGAGTTGCAATGAATGATGTAACAAATCATTTGCAAATCAGTCAAGACTTTGCCTGTGCAATGACTCATGACCGGCTTGTGTTTGTAAAAGTTATGATCACAATAAATTTTTGAGTCAGAGTGAAACATTTTGTAGCACCCTCGTATTTAAGTGTTTGTTATTTTGTTCTGTTCAGTTTATAGTTTATACATTTGTTGTCCCGCCAGAGAGCAAGGATGCTAGGTTGTGCGATGTCATTTTTAAAGCGTGTGTGTGTGTATTTTTTTTTGTGTGTGATGCCAGGTTCTTATTTTTGGCCAGTGATTTCTGGAATTTTTTATAATTCTACACTCAGTTGCAACAGCCACAGTGTGAAAACAAACATCAGTGCACGCCTGTTAAGGGCCTGTAGAGGCTGCACATACGTGAACCGGTCTCGTAACCTGATTCTGGAAGATACTGAGAAATCTCCGCAGGCCATTGCGGTATTCCCAGAGGGCACCGAAGTGCTGGGGACCAGGAGTTCCCCAGGATTCTAATCAGGGGGGGGGGGGGGGGGGGTGTCCCAATGGCTCGGGGGGGGGGGGGGGGGGGGGGGGGGGGCGAGGCGAGGCGAGGCTAGAGAAATTATAAAACTGTTTCTTTTTTAGTCCACTAGCTAAATTACAGACGTCTATTAACCAAATGCTCATACCCGTAATGTATGTTTCCTTTTCTCTATATATACACCTGAGAGGTGGTGTTTTCTACATAATCTGAAGAAAAAAATTTTATTTTATTTTTTCCTTTTTTTTTTAGATTCAAGGGGGGGGTGTTAAGGAAAACTAGGGGGGGTCTCAACCCCCCTTAGGGGGGGTCTAGGGAAATCCCTGCTGGGGACAACCACGGGATCATCGTGGTCCTCAGATCGTAGTCAACCATTAGTCTTAGGCGGTCCTATTGTGTCAGTTTTTTATTCGGTGACCTAACTTGTCCCCAGACAACTGTGAAGTGCTGGGAACTATTACGGAATGGCCGTCGTACCCAAATAGTAGACAGTCATTAAATACCGACATTGCTATTTCTACAGACTTTTCTATCTGTTGAACCAATTTACCTTCGGACGGCACTGAAATGCTGATAACTACCAAGAAAAAGTCGTCCCCAAAGCATAGTCAACTATTGGCCTTCTAGACGGTGCTATTGCAACAGAGTTCTATTTGGTGATCCAACTTGCCCTCAGAGCGAACTGGAGTTCCCAGGGCTATCCCGGGCAGGCCGTCATTCCCATGTCGTAGTCAGTCATTGGTCTTAGCAGATTGTACTAATGCAACAAAGTTTTCAATCTGGCGACACAACTTGATGGATTACGGCGAAAGGGGATAAGGAGAAATATATTACAGAAATAAAACTGCATCATTAAATTTTTAACTTACATCTTTAGACAGATAGGTGATTTGTAAAATAAAAACGCAATCATTGAAGTTATTAAAAGTCATGTACACATGAAAATGTTGCATCCTGATAGCTTGCAAACAGGCAGATGACTTATAAGGAACTAGATAATATAAAATTTTCTGAAAAGACAGACGTAAGTGCACTGCCGTTTTTATTCCAGATGAATTACTGACAATATGAATCTTCAAAGTTACCCTGAGTGATATCTCACTGCGCATAGGTGCTCCTGATATATGGGCGTTGCAAACAGCCAGATGCATTTACTTTAAGGAATGTGGGCTTTTTTTTGTCTCAATGGTATGGCTTGAGTCCCCCTTTTTTATAATAAAAGTAAAGTGGTTTTATATCATTTGCACTTTGTGCAAGGGTGGCTGCTGGCGGTAGAGACGTAATGAACAAAGCTAAGAAACACAACTAACCAACGACATGGAAACATAAATTAAGTAAAGTCATTTTATATGGGCTGCACTTTGTGCAAGGGTGGCTGCTGGTGGTGGAGACCAAGTGAACAAACCTAAGAAACACAGCTAACCACAGACATGGAAAATGAATTAACGAAGCCATTCAACATTATATGTAACACAAAATACTGTGTTCAAGAATGTGTTGTCGGGATGTTGTGTTTCTTTATTTTTATTTTAATGTGTCAGATCACTGTAATTTTTACCAAGCAGCGTGTTGTAAGGAAAACCTCCAGTATTGCAAAAAATAGCCTGATATGTAGAATTTCCATAGCGTGGGTCATGAAATTCACTACTTTAAGGATTTGCAATAGGAGGAACCATCAGAGGTAGCCTACAGTTATAATTCTTAATAACGGCTTTTGTAAAGTTTATGCACAATAAGCTGTAAAAACGATTAACCGTAATGATTTATATATGCACTAGACAGGTGCAGCTTTTTAGTTTATGAAAAAAAAAATAATAGCGCACAAAACGACGAGGACCGGGACAGGGACTGAACGCAGAAGACAAACAAGCAATAGCTGCGCGAATCGGTACTGGTTGAACATGATGAAAAATAAATAACTTAAATGCAAAAACGACAATGTGTTCCGCGCAAAAAAAAAAAAAAAACGCGGACAGGGACGACTTTGTGTTACGCATAAAAAAATCAGCACGAGGACGAAGATGTGTTCTGTTCCTGCCCCTGTCCTCGTGTGTTTGTGCGCCAGTTTTTTTTTTTTCTCATTATGTGCAACCAGTACCAACTTTCCCAGCTTACCACTTTTCTCTAGTTCAACAAATCTGTTCATCATGTTGCAACTTAACCCGAGACTGGCGTATGAAATAGAAACTGAAACGTAGAAGTGGCAGAAACAGGGAAGAAGACACGTCTCAAATAGAAGCTTAGACGTAGAAGGGACAAAAACAAGGAAGAGACGTCTCAAACGCAGCTAAAAGATTTATTCAGTCCTACCTTTTTATATACACACAGCCACAAGGTCACTAACCAGCCAACTTGCCCTTGCTATACACAGTTCGCCTGTGCTTTAACCGCTCACTTTTTTTCATTAAATGTGTTTGCATGAAATGGCAACTTGAGTGAGTTGGTAATTCAAATGGAGAGACAAGAAGTGAGAAAGACAAATATGAAGATAACCAACACAACATGCTGCTTTGCACAAAGAAAGATTATTCATCTATAAAGGTCTAAGCAAGAACAGCCACAAGTACTTTCTCCTGACTTGTTCCAGTCACCTTTTGACATAACCTATTGTGGATACTTACAAGTTCATATTCTAAGAGCTTCACTGACCTAGACAACAAGGTTCAATGAGCTAAAATGCGACTTGAAACTTTGAAAGATCAGTATTTTTTTTACAACTACATGTCATAACTTACTTTCTGGACCCCAACAGCCTAGCTTCCAACTCTCAGGTAGTTGTCTGAGTTATTATAAAACCACTCAGGTAAATGGAGATTATTTTAGTTCATTAAGATTATTTGACATAATTGCGGCAATGTTTATAAAGACGTAACAGGAAAAAGTCCGGTGAACGCTTTGTGTATTCCCTCAATTAAACGCTTACCAAACAACTCGGGTTCGAGTTATCAAGTTGGGGATCCAAGGCTCCTCAAACCGCTCACCATGGTTCCAGTTTTCAAGATATTGACGTACTGGGGTATATACTATAAAGTAAAAAAGTAATCTTCGACTGCGGAGGAACACATCCAACGAAAATCCCTCAGGCTGCCTAGCTACCTTCGAACAACCCAGTGTCAATCTCAAGTTCGTTTTGGGACGCAACAGATGTCCTGCGATGGTACAAAGCCGTTCTGCCTCCTTGCTGAGAGCACCGAGCAACATCGACGCAAGGACCCCACCTCGCGGCCTGAGCTGTCGGCGCATTCTGTGCGACGTTATCCGGGCATTTTCGCGACTGCCGTGACGAGCTGTCACTGTTTTTAACTTCGTTGGTTTCATGCCAAACTCTTGACTCTCCTAGTCATCTTCCCTGCTCACTTACTCTCGAGGATGTTTTTTTCAACCTTCAGCGATGTCTATTAGAGCGTCCTTCTAGCGTACGATAAAATTTGGAGTCCTAAAGTCCGACGGCTTCTTTATCGCATACTGTGAACACTTGGACCACCTCGTTCCTCCAAATGGCATACGCGTCGCCCTCGACCTTCTCGTCGACGATGCCTGACTTGTGACCACCCCCGTTGATGGTGTCCCGACCCTCGCCCTTCTCCAGGACGTTATATCCTCCGAAGACCTCCTCGCCCAAACCATGTGTTGAACTGGCCTCCTCTCGCTACCACCTTTATCTGCATGCCCGGACTCGCCACCAATGCCCCGTTCCGACGGGCTAGCCCATCGGACAACAACACGCGTGGATCCCGTGTGTCCCCGTCTCAGCCTTCCTCTGGCAGCGACCCCTCGGACTCAGCGCAGCCCCGATTTCTTGGTCGCCGTCGGAGCCTTCCTCTGACGGCGACCCCTCTGGCAACGACTTCAAAAAGACGCCTTGCGCTCGAAGCGGAGCGAATCCTGCGATGGTTCGAACGCCAGGATCCTCCTCACAAAAATGCCGCCGACCGTCATTCCGACAACAATTTGGAACAGGACGACGACGACAGCCGACGTTCCGCGGTCTATTTAACAGGACCACCCCACTCTCCGGTGAGAGAGAGTCACCCATTTAACCCGGCGGCGCTTCACTTTTCCGTGCAACGGCGCCTTCAAAGCGCGCCTCCCTCCGTCGATTTAACTACCTGTACTTCGCGACGCGGCCCGTCCATGCTCCAGGCAGGGGGTACCGAAGGGACGGTCCGCGAACCCATCCATCCAGTTGGTCCCGAAGACCCTCACCAAAAACCGCCTCGCCCTCGACTGTAGTCACCTTACATCGTAGCCGCTAAGTCCCCGCCTCCGCTTACAACCCGTACCGGTTTCCCTGCACCAGTGCCCTCTCCCGCATAGCCCTTACTTTACAAAGTTAGACTTACGCTACATTTTGTACCATTTGTCGAATGCTTTGGAGATGTCCAGCCCGAGTATGGCTCTGGTGTCCCTTTTGGGTGCGTATTCCCTTGCCACAATCTGATGATACAGTCGGAGCATCACGTCCTGCGTCGAGAGCTTGGGTCTGAACCCGACCATCGTGTCCGCGAAGACTTTGTTGGCCTCTGCGTACCTGTTAAAGGAGCTGTGCAACGATATTCAATTGGAATGTTTTTCTCTCTACACTAGCTTACTGGCACACCTCGGACTCCAGGATACTCACACGCAACACCATTGGCCAAGAAACTCCTTTGTTGTGGTGTAATTTCAAGGACAAAAGCGATCATTTTCATTCAATCTCTCCTTTGCAAAATTTGATGACGTAACTCGGGGATCCCAGTGCACCCAAGTGACGATATTTGAATGCGGTTCATAGATTGGACCCGAGCATTGCGTGGGCACTCGACTTGGGCTCGTGACAATTGCTAGCTCGAGAAGCATTCGGGTTGTGACCCGTGTCCAATCGCTGCAACGACGACAACAGCCGAGCCATAACAATGTCTGGAACTCAGCGCGTGTCCTGCGCTTTGCCAACCCCTGCGCGTGGCTATGATCAACACTGGCGGCATATAATCGGCTCCAGATCACGTGGCCGCTTGTTCTGGCTGCGAGTTGAGGGGGTGAACGCCGCTCGTTTTTCTTAAATTTTTTTCTGGGACTTCTATTACGTGGGGTGAAAAACGAACGCGTGTTTCATAGGTCATTAACGTTAGGGATCCGATTTAAGCGGTATTTGTGCACAGTACAAAAATTGTTGCATCGCTCCTTTAAGGCGATTGAGTACGACATGCTCCAAGACCTTCCCGAGACAGGACGTGAGCGAAATGGGGGCGCAGGGCTTCCAGTTGAAGTTTTTTCCCAGGCTTGGGTATAAACACTGGCCATGCGTCTGCCTGCGTCGTGCACTGGATGCATGTGACGAGGCAGAGGCGAAATCTTTAGTTGCTCGCGTAGCTCGTTTGGAAGCCAGCCTCGCGCACTGTGCCCTGTTGGGTGGTAGTTGATGCCCAAAGATGTGAGGACGGCCTAGCCTCGGCGGCCCGCTACCGGACTCGGTTCAGGCTCGATGGCCGCTACTATCACAACCGCGTCTTGCCTTTCGGCGTGCGGCCAGCGCCCTTCTATATGCAGAGTTTCGCTACTGCCATCACCCGCGAGGCTCAAGTTAGGGGGCTCCGAGCCTGGTACTTTTTAAAAGGGATGGGCAAAACACATGCAAATATGTATCGAAATACAAATACAAAATACTTCGTCAAAAATGTATTTAATTACAAATCTAACTACATTTCCAAAAAAAAAAAAGCATTTAAGTACAAGATACAAATACAACCAAATGTATTTGATCTCCAAATACTTTTCCAAATACACTCCTCAAAATTTGCGTCAGCGACTTCAGGGCACCTGCAACGGGTTTCTGGGTATCTCATTTTAATTTTGAATTGCACACTCGGGAGTTAGTGTGCGAAACTCTAGTAACGTAGTAGAAATATAATCACAAAAAAATGTAATCAGCTTGGACGTAATAGGTGAAAAAAGTAATGAGCTTCAAGCAGCTTTTTTTGTCGATTACATTTTGGTTTAGACCAACAAAGAACCGAGACGACCAAGACGCGCAGCACTAACTAGAGAATTTTTTATTGTTGCAACTTGCACCAGTTACGAAAATCTGGACGACCCGCACATTTAGAATGTTCCAGGCAAAAATAGGGACGTATATCTGGCTGGAAAGCATCAAAAGTTGTCACAGGCACTTTTTTAGCCAGTCTGCCGGTGAACGTCGATTTCTTCACTATTCTTTCCCTGGACTAGCACCGTAATCACAAAGTCACTAAACGCTTGGGCTTGATTGAGAGACACTGCATTCGGTGCAGAACGTAGCTTCCTTCCTGCTCTGGATAGTGACAATAAATTTGAGGGATGTATTTTCGCCCAAAAAATTGTATTCAATTACAATTGTATTTGAAATACCTACGTTTTAGTATTTAAATACACACGTCAAATACATTACTTAATTTGTAATTAAATACAAATGCAAAATACACAAAGTATTTCAAATACGTATTTCAAATACTTGTATTTTAAATACTGCCCATCACTCCTCCTTAATAATATCGTGTAAACCCTGAGATGGAGAACGATAAAAAAACGGACGAACACAACAATTTTTATCGTTCCCCATTTCAGGGTTTACAAGACGTCGATTGATTACCAGCTCGCCTGCACTTTCTCACTGCTTACAATCCTTAATAACTTTCTTCTCGCTGATCCCGACGATACATACTAGGCAACAGAGGCCCGCCAACCTCAACACCAACTAAAACAAGAGAGGATCAAAATCAACGAGAGAAATACCCCGGTCCCCACGCAGACTACCATCAAGTTTTTCGGTTTCGTCCTGGCTTCATACTCAGCGACCATCGGCCATACCCCTACCCGCAAACATGACATTTTACGAACCCTCCGCGTCCTCTAAACCTCCCAGAACCAGAAAACTTATCAACGATTAGCTGGACTTTAGTGCTTTTATTTTTTCTTTATTTATCACCCAGTGCCATGCCCTTCGCCCAGTATATCTGACAGCAGCTACCGGCAAGCCGCCACCTTGCCTAGACACGCTTGTTTGCCACTACCTACACCACGTTGCCCCAGACAAAACTCTTGTCCATTGTCATCCATGGTCACGACGTTTACGCCGATTCAGGTAATACGGGGTTCGGACTGTGCCTTCCGGCAGGCAACCTAGCCTTCGTTACGGCCTCACTCAGCTCCGTCTGCCACCGGGAACTCTTAGCAGTTCATCTTGACTCCCTGCTCGCCCCTCGGCCAACCACGGTGCACTGTGACAACCAGGCAGTCGTCCACGCACCCAACCGCGGTCACGACCGCCACATTTGTCAGTATGAGGCACTTGCGGCCGCAGTTCCCACTGTAAAAAAGCATAGGCAAGCTGGATTTGCACTCAACGTAACCCCGCCAACGGCCTTTCTCGCCTCCACCTCACAAATCCATAGAAACAAGGGGGCCACCGCCAGCGGGCCTGCCTTTATATATACGGGTGGGCCTCTTGGTGGTGGGGCAGTCGCTGTTTGGAGGGCCTCAGACCAGCCAGGAAGGGTTCTGAACGGTCTTTATGAAAGGTTTACTCAAAGAGGAGAGAATTCGGGAATGTTTAGTTTGCTACTCAAGAAAAGGAAACCCAGCGAAAAAGAGCCACCGACACCGCCCATTGGGGAAAAACGTTTGTTTACATCACGTGATGGCTCTCCGCCAATCGTATTCGTCCCTCTGAGCGTTCCCTAGCTTCGCTCTGTTTGTCTTTACACTCCCCACGCAAAGCCAGCGATTGGCTGCAGGCCCGACTGTAAACCCGAATTAATGTTAGTGCAAACGGAATTTAAAACCGTGCTTAGCCGAGCTCTGTTTTGGACGTTGAGCCGGCTTAGAAAACAGCCGCTTTGGGTTAAGGTAAACGTCGTTGGTGCACCCGGCCTTTAGCCACCTATTTCTTTAGCGGCGTGAGCAAATGTGAATGTGCCTATTAATAAACCTTCACGCCTGCTTAGCCTTGAAACTTTTAGGTGCGTCTCATAGCCTTTGAAATTTCGTACCCTTACGTACTGTAGTCATTTGATTCTTGATCGGCCACGCTTTTAAGGTATAGGGCAATGTTGGTTATCGCCCTTCGAGAAATCTCAGACCACGAACGTAACTCGGGGCTAAATGAGGAATAATCAAATACCTTTATGGCAGTGTCGTGAACAGTATGAGCGGGAACGCTGGAGCGCCTGGCCTTCGATACATGCTGAGCTATCTCGAGGCTGATAAAAGTATAGAATGGAGATGGAAGCTACGAGGGTGTACACATTGGATTAAGCGCACTGTCCTTTGCATCCCCCTTTCCCCTCTTCACTCTGTCGTCATACGCTCCGACGTTCGCGCTCATACAGTTTACGGTGGTAAGTTTTTTTGTTTGATTCGAACGCCCGATGACAATAAAATTTGTGAATTTGTGAGCTATTATCTAAAGCATTAAAACTGGAAACTCTCGAGCCGCTTGATCTAGCCTAAACTCATCTATAGGGGCTAACACAAAGAGATTCGCACAAAGAGCCTGCTTCGATGAATTTTGATATGTATTTCACAGTTTCTTATTTCAAGTGTCTAAAGGTCGCCAGGATGAGAATGAAAAAAAAAATCCTGCAGTTGTATCAAAATGGAGGCACCAATGTTGCTAACTTCGCGACTATTTGCTTATAACGCCTAGTTTAATACTAGGCAGCGGTGTTGCGGATTCCTGCGGTGTTGCGAATTTTGAGCAGTACAAGCGATAAGCATATTTGTTTTAAATAAAAGCTGAATCCAATTGCGCCTACCTAGTCAAGAATCTCCCTTTTAGGCATAGTCGACCTAACGACATTTGCCGGTTTGTTTTTCAGAAGCCTTACCGCCACCAGCTGTGACGCGGAGCGGGGCCAATTATCGTTGTTATTCGTGGCCACCACGGCTGCTGAATCCTTCATGGCCTGCCAACAGCTCCACTTGGCTTTTTTGTTGGGACTTCGCGTTCGCAGCATGTTGCAGGCGGCGATATTCAGAAAGGTACGTTTGCAGACTCCCGATTAATCCCGCGAGTGAAAGAACCGGAACTAAATTTAGAAGCGAGCAATACCGGCTTCCTGAGCCATGACTACCAGGTACAGTAAGCGTGTCTCAACAAAAGTGAAAGATATAGTTTAGTAATAAATTTTTTTTTTTCAGTGGTTATATTTTTTACACGGAATATTTATATGGCTAGAGTTTTATACAAGAAAGAGTAGATACTTAAGCGCAACGAGAGGAATGCAATGCCTCTGCTAAATGCAGCGGGGGTGGATTTTTTACCTGAATATTAGGCATATAACCATGGGGCCGAGTCTCCGACTGGTGGGTCTACCGCGGCCTCGAGGATCGCCCCTCAATTTTCGCCCGATGACGTCATAAAAGTGTCATGCTGCTGCCTGCCACGATCCTGGCGGTTGCACACAGAGTCAGAGGCGGCAGGCGCCTGCTCTACTGCTGCTTAACTTGCAGTCCCACAGTCGGCGGAAACTAAAAGAGGCGTGGGATGGGACGCTGCACCGACAGTGACCCTCGGGTCTCTTTACCTTTTTTCATCGTCAGCGTGTTTACGACCGACCACCGGGATTGCGACCTGTCCGGCAGTGTGACACGCCCGGCTCCTGTGACAACATTGGTTTTCAAATCGAAACCGCCTTGGATGCGTGGGCTGTACACGAACTAGTCCAAGACGTGTTCCTGGCACCGCAGTGTACGGGCGCTAATGTCTAAAGCCCCGCTCACGCCTTTAATTCAGCGTACAAAACGACAGTCTACGGGCACTGTCTGAGTCTTGTTTCTTCCTCGTAAATGACGGTCCTGTCACATGAGTCAATGAAAAACTGTCTGATCGAGCGTTGTGAATGCGACCTTACGGTCCACGTGCACAGATCACCCGGCTCTCCCAGACGAGCCGATGCGCCAACCCGTCTGGCTACCTGGTCTCTGTCCTCGGCGTCGACTGCATGCAGCTGTCCATGAGCATCACACAGATGCCCACGGAAGTGGTCGGCGTCCTCGTCATGCCGCTGATAGTCTACCTCCTGGCCGCTCGCGTGGGAACTGACCCGGCGCTCTGCTGCGCAGCGTGGATGCTGGGATCGCTTCTCCTCATCATTCCAGTGGCGAGGCTCCAGAACGCCATTTGGGTTTGTGTATACTATATGGGAGCAGTGCGACGAGACGGTGGCGCCGTGGTGTCACTCCTGGTAGAGCCATTTCTCGTGCACATCATGTGAGGCAGCTGATGGGCAGCAAGCCTTGCCTTAGTCGTTTTTAATCAATGTATTGTTTACTAACCTGATGATCGCGCTACAGACGCTATCGCGGCCACATCCCCCCCCCCCCCCCCCCCCCTTTTTGCGTTTGCACAAAAAAAAAAAAAAAACCGCAATTGTCCCTTTTTCAGTAGGCCGAGCTCAATCCGAGCAAGCCTGGCATAGGGTCGAAGAAGACTTTTGATAACTGTTTTATCAATCGCTGAGTATTGTGTGTGTCGTTCCGTAATATTAGCAGACCGTCTTTGAACACACACACCGTCGTTGCCGGTTACGCTGAGAGGGCACAATTGAAACCGAACTTAGAGTCCCGCGGGGGCTATCACACGAGAGCACAAACAGAGGAACACTGAACGCAGATAGGTTTTCTAATATGAAGGTACGAAACCTTTACTCCGGTAACAGAGTGTGATGTTAAAATTAACGACGGCTCAAAACGACCAAGTTATTCTACACTCTTGCTTGTGGCGCAGTCTCCTGATAGGTGCAGTTACAAGACGACGGTGTCGTTGGCTATCCACGAGGACGTCATAAAATTCCTTCTGGCGTCATTTCCCTATCGGGAGATGGCTTTGCCAGCACGGCAGTCTGCCGTTGACCTCGTGGAAAGTGTTGATCTAACTTTTCCCGGGAGGGATCAACGCCTCAAATTTCACAAGGCGAAATCCGCCATGAAAATACGCTTTTGAATAAATATTGACATAGCTGTGCGAAGACACTGATTTTCCGGTTGATTTTAAAACGAACCCCGATTTTGATAACACCCTATCTATCGCAGTGATTGGCTCGGTCAATGCTTAATCATGTTCAGCGAAATGGCCGACACAAGGGCATTTTCGGACTCTACCGACTCAATAGGCCTGTAGCGCTCAAGTTTCGAACAGCGCCCCTGGCGGGCAAGATCAGATATTTTTAGGTAGCGTTTCTGCTGTACGTCGCGTTCCGTATTTTTAATCGCTCTCTCAGTGCCCATAGGACTCCTGCGCTGCCCAGTTGGCTCTGCAAAAAGCGGCTCGTTAGGATTTGTTTTAGGTAGTACAAACATGAGCGTCTCAAACTGCCACAGATGTAGAAGCGTGCCTGCTCTGGCGCGGACCGCGATATCACGAGGAAAATACACACACAAAAAAAGCATACGAACACCGTCAAAGCATGGGTCAAAGCTAGGACGCTACGAGCTTGAGCCAAAACATGCCGTTTCACGCGTTCTAAAGAAAAAAAACCGTCGAGACGCCAGATGCTCCGGCGTCACCGCGAAGAGATAAGAGACGCGTACCAAAGCTCTGGTGGCATGAATCCGGCACTTTCGATTGTTTTACGGCGTTGACCCCAGCCGATTTAGGACGTCGAAAGGTGCTTCTCGTTTTCAAGCAGTGCACTACAGAGAAAGATGAAAGCTCAGCAAAGGTGCACAAGTTAATGCGAGGCCAAGTCAGACCAGTTTTTGCTAGCCAAAATGAAGGCGCCACAGTTTATTTAATGCTTCAGGGCGAAAGGCCTATCACGTGGTGAGGCCAACATGATGGCGACTGCCGGTTTCCAGCGCTTCTTGTTGAGCTTTAGCGCGTCTGCCACTTAGGGTGGGTCGGAAATTCACTAACAATGACGTCATGCTCAGGCGTTACTTCATTATGGCTACTGACGAACACATTGATCTACTCATCCCTACAACCGTCTTTAAATATGCCCCGCGCGTTGCACGCCTAATTGTTCGGCTTCTTTCTCTTCTTTTTCTACTTCAGCGGCAAATCATGGTGTACCGCGACGAACGCTTGAAACGTCTCTCGGACGTTCTTTCTTCGGTGCGACTGGTCAAGATGTACGCTTGGGAAGACGCCTGCACGGATGCAGTGGACAGGCTCAGAAGGAAGGAGATGCTTCCCATATTTCTGATCAACCTACTTGACGGCTTCATTGATTCGCTGTACAGCGCATCCAGCTCTGTGGTAATGCGCGAGCGTAGACGTTGCTAGATACATGTTACCCTGTATACAACAAAAATAGAGTTCCTTGTTTTGAGAATTTATCTTTGTTCGAATTTAGCGGTGGTTTTCAGGGTATGTCCTTTCCCACAAATTCTGTTGTTTTCTTTTTCCGGTTGATGTGTGTCGAGCAAAAAATCAGCCAAGTAAAGCGAGATGCGCTGGCTAACTGGTGCATTAAATCCGTAAAAAAATCATCCGGGACTGGGAAAGATAAAATAACGGACAAATACGCACTCCGTCGCGAGGCGGTGAGTGCATTTGTCCGTTATTCTAGTTTGATTTTTCCCAGTCTCTGTTCTTGTGTTTTTTTTTCCTTATGGAAAAATCGGCGTTCAGTCGGGCTTCTTCCTAAGAAAATAGGGGCAAGGACGTAGAACTGTCCAACCTCACAGGGTAACGACGCGTGACCGTAAAACTTGGAAAACATTGCGGTACAGTTGAGAAAAGAAATCCAGACGAAGACCGTGGTTCCCCAAAAAGGAGGCCGCAATTGCTAATACATCATACAAAAGGCAGTTTAAAGGCACTCTTTGAGACGTGTTTCTTCCTTGTGTGGCGGCGGTCCTGTTACACAGGTTACACGCAAAAACTGTCTGCATGCATATTCGAAGCATACAAATGTAAGAAGAAATCATTCTTCGAAGATTACTAAGGCGTGAAAAGAGTCAAAGTACTAAGGCGTGCCCGCAGATACATCTGTCAACATGTCTGCAGCAAACAGCGTGTCTTTTGTGCGAGGCATTAGCAGTGCGACGACGGTTCGAGAAAAAGGAAGCCGCGAGGATTCGGTGCAGGGGGTGGTCGACATAACCTAAAGCTGTCTGCAAAATATTATTTCAGTAAAACTCGTGTTTGTTTTCTTCTTTTTTAAGAAGTTTAGTTTAGATTCTTTTTTTTTTTCGGCTTCTCTGATTTTTTTTTTAAGCAGGCTTGGTGGTAATATTTTTTATTGGTATTTGTGGAAAAGGCAGAACCCTGATTATAGACGAAAGCGGGATTTTTAATATTTGTTCTGTAATCGTGAAATTCTGTATTGAATATAATGTTTAGATATTTTCGTCCGGAACTTGTTTTCATAAGACCACCTCTGACGAATGTTCCCCCTCCGATAAGAAGAAATCGTGAATATATGTTATTGTATAGTGCTCAGATTCATTATGGTTAACCCAGCTCGTCCAGCCAACGTCGAGAGCGTAAAAATAAAAATAAAAAAAAAGAAACACGCTTTATCTCCAGCAACGTCAAGAGTTGGTCTAGTTGTTATTTTTTCATCGTAATGAAGAAACAGCGGACATAACAAGAATTGAAGAGAGCTGTTGTTCTTTCTTATAAGGTTATTCGTGTTTTCTCCTGGGCTCCCGCCATTGATAAGTTTATAGTGCCTGCAATTGTTTTCAGGCTTGCCTATATACTTGTATAGAACCTTGACAGACCTTTTGAAATTTCTATAAGAGCAAAAATGCGTTTTTGTTTATTTCCAAAAAAAAATCACTTAATTGGTATGTAACATAAACTACCTTTTGAACCGGTAGTTGAAATTATAAGAACATGACAATATGACAAGGAAAGTTTCATTCTAGAAATGATCTTATTAAATGTCATAGCGGATATACTTCGCTTAAATTTTCAATTACCGAAATCTTTATGCGCGAGATGTAAATTAAATGTATACAAAGCTCTGCCCCTTGATTTTGCAATTGTGACTGAGAGCTTAAGGAACTCGTGGCGTGGCGTGGCGTATTATGAACACGCTTCTTGCATTGTGATTTGTTCTTCGGCATTGTTGTCGGCTGAGGACGCAATCCTGTTGGCTGCAGATCACTCGGTGCTCGCTACGACCTAAATCTCTTAACATGCATAACTGTAGCTCAACATTATCTTAATTTAGCATATTCGGAGTATAGGCCCTGACATCTATTTTACCTTTTTTTCTAGATGCTCATCATACTCTTCGGTTCCTTGACAATCCTGGACCCAAGTCGAACACTCGACGCCGCCCTGTCGTTTTCGGTCATTTACATTATTTCTATCAATGACTTGCTGACGATGATCCTGGCTCAATTCATGAGGATGCGAAGCATGGTTTGTGATTTATTTTTCACTCAACGTCCGGTATCGTTGTAGGTGATTAAGTTGTGACAATGCCTCCCACAGCGACACTTTTGGTTAGCCATCTCTCACCAATAACCCGTCCTGTTTCATTTTCTTAATTTTGACTGACATATTCTCCTCTGTGTTCTTTTCTACGACTTGGAAGTTTTTTTTGTTTTTTTCTCAACACAGTCTCGGCTGTTACACAAAACGAATAGCTATCATCATTTCGCCTGTACACTCGCTATTTTTTGTTACACTATATATGATCGCAGAAAGACGTCCCCTGCTTCATCACCAGATTGTGTGAGAAATACAAGTATGTGTGATCTGTTACGAATGATTAGGTGTGCTGCCCATACCGTGCCGACGTTATCAGCATGCTTTGCACATAGTTCTGTTCTGCTGTTGCTATATTGGGTAGTCTGAGATTACTTGTAACTTACAGTAGTCATGTCTCTGAATTTCGGGTCCCATAGCCAATTAAAAAATAATTTTAAGAGGCGGGGGAAAGGGCACGCGGGCCTCGTCTTCCTCGGCCACCACGCTGAAAGAGAATGAAGGGGACATCGTGAAGTATACACGTCACAATATATATATTTGCAACGCCAAACGCTTTGTTTTCACCGAAAAGTAGCGCTAGCGGTTTGGACGAGATGCCAAAGTTTCAGAGCTTGCAGTTACAAGGTTCAGAAGTTATAGTCGTCCGCTACATGCACACTGTAATCCACAACCTAAAGAGAGTTGTTCAACGCTACTCTGTATCGATTGTTTTGTCTGCACCTTAAAGATGGTGAGATTGTTGCGCCAAATCATTAACTAAGTCAAATATAGACTCGTGGAGCACAAAACACCGAAACAAGTTCACTGATTGCGCCAAGGGGGTTGTTTGTCCTATAGACGCTTTACACACGCGCCAAATTACAGCCGCCATTGCTGACCTTCTCTCGTCTTACCGAGATGCCGAGCAACTGAAACGGTAGTTGACGATCCTTTACAAAGGCCGATGTTTTAGAAAAGGACACAGTTGAATCTAATATGGCAATAACCTGGCTTGCTATGGTAATGATGAAGTGAAATAAACGAAATAAGAGTAAACAAAAACTGAAGGTCAGTTATGGCGGCGTCCATGCACAGCTGCTGCAAAGCGTCTATATCAATGCCATGTGGGATCAACGAGGTAGAGGGGTTTAGAGCGATAAACCGCGGTTCAGGTCTGCACTCGAAGTGACCCCTATAAGGCGGCTGCCACTGTACGCAAATTTGAACACACGTCACGTGACCAAACCGAATACGTGACGTCACAGGAAAGATGGCAGCGCCCATGCAGCGGCTGGCCCCAGCTGGGCCGGAGCTTGTCGGATGCTTTGTTGGTTGTCGTTCGTCTCGGCGAGTTGATTTCAGACGCGGAAGCCGTCATATGAGGCCAGTCGAAAGCGTGTTCAGAGTTCAGCGTGGTGTTTGACGTAGGTATAACGTGAAAATACGGAGGAACGGTGTTCATTTCGCTGGTGACCGTGTGCATTTCGCTGGTGACCGACTGGGATATTGCCAGGGAAGAGACAATCTGACCTACGTTGCTCGGACCTCGGATTGATTCGGATACCGCTAGGATAAAATTTAAGGTGACGTTTCTGTGTTCTCGTTGACCATCGGAACCTTCGAGGTTTGCAGTGAAGCGTGTGCAATATATTTGGATACACAGTTTAGCGACGGAAATTGCGTGAGTCGTGCTTGGCGGTGTGGAATCGTGGTGCAGCTTCGGTCAAATGACCGAGGGCTCACTTTGGTTGTGCGGCGCACCGGAAGGCTGCCTTGAAGCTGGTGGTTCCCGTGCCGTGCTGAATGATGCTGTGCTGCTTCCCAAATTGTTCCGGCGTAGACGTGCACTTTCACGGAGCACAGGTGTGCGGCGCACCGAAGAGCTGCCTTCAATCTGGTAGTTCCTGTGCCATGCTTTAGGTGATGCTGTGCTGCTTCCGAAATTGTTCCGGCGTAGACGTGCACTTTCACGGAGCACAGTTGTTGCAGTTGGTATTGATCCCGCTGGTCTGTCGCATGTTTCGTCAACACAAACGTTTCATCCACACTCGTTACGCGAATTGCAAGCTGTACGGACATTTCATCGAGCGTGTTACCTACCCAGCTTATGGCAATATGGCAACAGTCTGCAGTGGCTCATTACCAAAAAAGTGGTCCCACATCCATTTCAGTTCAGTTCGTCCACGGCAGTCGCTAAACCCCGAAGGAGAGGATTTATTCGGACAGAATGCCACTAAAGCAATGCAGCTTCTTCAGTGGTCAGGATAGACTCTCTTCTGCGAGTTTTGTTATATTGTCACGAATCCTTGTTCCAGTCCTATCTTCTATCAATATTCACTATTCTGGAACACTGCAGGTTATGCTCGGCTGTCATTGTATGTTCTGGTGGAGGTGCTGGGTACTTTACCCATAGCCCCTCACTCTGTGTGAACCCGGCGGCTCCTCAGCCGAGTTCCCCGATAATGAGACACGGGTGGCTGACTATCCTCCGTCTTATACCCCCGGCGAGCCGTAAGCAAAGTCCTAACCCGAGCCTGGCAGAACAACCGCAAGACGAGCGAGTATCACAAGGAGTAACCTCGGAAATACACCACGAAGCACCTGAAATCCGAGCCAGTTGCTGCTACCAGGAAAAACCACCGGAATTCGGTCTCCTGCCAGAAAATCCGAAGCTGACTAAGCCAACAATGACAACCTTGTAGCAGCAAACCGCGTCCCCTCCCACCATTGTTTGCATGCCCGTCGCAAATCACACTCCGACGCTTTTTCACGCAAGCTGTATGAAGACGTCAAGGACTGGACTGAACAATATGACAGTGTCGCCCACCACATTGGGTGGACAGACAACCAGCTCCTGCAGAACCTATACTTCTCGTGGAAGAAACTGCCGGCGCTGGTCTGAGAACCATGGATCCTCCTTAGTGTCATGGGAAGTTTGCATGATCGAGCTGAAGCGCGCATTTGTCAGCCAACATCAAAGAGAGAGAGCCGCATTCTTGATTCTGTCCAAGACACTGCCCCAACGAGAGCGCCACCGCACTCGCGGAGGGTGTTTTGGGCTTGATCGAGCGCCCACGCCCACGCCGACCTTGATGCTACAGAAGACAAGAACCTAAGAATCCCATGCCCCTCATGTAAGGGACAACACCTTCGGCAGCCTTGTCCGTAACCCCCCAACAACAGTTGAAGTGTTCATATCACCGAGGCTTCCAACATTGAATGTGCACTGCATGCCCGAGCCTGTCACTATGAACAACTTCTCGGCGTCTCGACACTCGAGTTGTCCAGCTGCTACTTCGACGCCAGCCTCCCAGGCATCCACGACATCATCCACGACGTTGTCTGGGAGGAGATCAGGAAGCTATTTCCTGCCATCAGTTGCCCGGCTTTTATTTTGATTGCCGAGATTGTTTCGGAACAAGTTTGACAGGTATTTCAACCGAGACTTCTGCGAGCGAAGCGGCATTTGACAAACCAAGGGAACTTACCCCACAATGGCACAACGACCGCCACTGGCTGCCTCTTAGTATTCAATGCCAATTCAGTGAGACACTCCAATGCCGAAGCATTCCCGACATCGTGTGTAGGTCTGTGCTCAACAAAGTATACCGAGGAAAACGTAGGTGATGCGAATGGCCGACCGAAAACCACTTTGCTACCACTGCATGAAGCCGACCATGTCTACCAAAGCTGCCCGTACCAATGGATTGGTCTGCGAGGGTTCGTGCCGAACGACCCTCAATCACGTCTTGAGGAGCGACCACGGGAGATTAACGATTATCTTCGGCGACCTTTGTCCCTGATGCCGAAGGTGCTGAATCGAAGATGCTGAATGCCTGATTACCCCGAAGCTCCTGATGTCCATGACCTCAACGAGATGTAAGCACGACAAAGAAGGTGAGCGGCAATGCAGTGAAAGTGGATTTTTGGGGTCCGTTGTCGTCCAAGGACAATACCTAAAAATTTGCTGACACCAATTATCTGTGTCCACTCCACGAGGCACAGAATTTCCAACTTTGAGGGAGAATGCCCCTGAGTGACTTGAAGGAATAGAATGGTTGGTTGCTCTCAAAAGTGAACTGCAAGCATCACCAGACTTGGATAGCAAACAAACATTGTTGCCAGCTATCAAGTCAACGGTACAGCAAAAGGCACAGCCACGTAAGCAATAAATGCCCGAGCTTGCTGCATTGATGCAGAAAACTACCAGGAAAATTTTTGGATTAGAAGCCAGCCCTGCAGCTTCAGTGCATCGGACGTCAGTGATCGCACATGACGTATGATTACAAGACAGCATCAGTCGGTCAAAGTTGCCACTTGACCAAACTGAACACTGACGTGCCAGGAGCGTCATCCGACAACAAGGTCCACAGGTACTACGACTGAACGCCTGACACGAGACTGTCGCAGAAAGAACTCGTTATGGAACCATTTACTAAGAATCAATAATTATGTGACCAAGTGGAAATAAACATATTTGATACACTAACCAGATAAACATATTTCCGCTTGCCTTCACGCCTTGAGAGTCTATACACCGAGAGTTGTGTTCACTGCACGCTCTGGACCTTACGAGGACACTCGCATCTCTGACCCTTCAATATTAATGAATGGGACATACCAGACTGGCAGACTTCTTGCATGGGGTTGCACTCGTTCAACCTTTCCTGAACATGTGGTGCGTCCGAAAACCAACTCCAGTGATGTGAAAATGTTATTTATTAATTTATTCCCTTCAGGGTCCTTCGTTGGCAATGCAGAGGGGATACTTAAAACTACACACATGATAATAACATTAAAGCACACTGCTGTAACTTGTTAATTGGAAAAACAAACACACCTCTAAGCATATCGTTTAGTAGTATGTAGTATGTGTTGATGCATTGGTATATAGCATGTCACTTCCTATATGTATGACACAATAGACCCTATGCAGAACCCCATCAAGCAACACAACTGTCACCATTTTTTTCGGCGTAAAGCACACGAATGGGCCCCAGTTCATGTCTAACGCTAATGCAGCATTCGAGTCCAATAGGTGCTGAGCCGAATTCACAGGGATGGCGGACATAACATTCTTGTGGAACAAATGCCCAAAGTATGAAAGCCTGGGGTAATTAGAGTAGTAGCTACTGTAATTTGTTTCAGCAGAATTTGGCAGATGGCAAGGGCTACAGTCTCGGTGAGTCAATACACACGTTGGAGAGAGGCACATGACAACATGTCATCAGAGTGCTCGTCTGCACAGATTCGTCACACACCTTCGCTCCGTCTCTCTGATTGGCTCGAGGGGGCTGTGGCCGTTGGCCTTTTCCAAGTTACGGTGATACGAAGTATAGGCAGCCCACACTTTTGAAAAGAGTCTATTGAAAAGACCGAAAGGAATGGTAGTCAACATTTTTCAACAACACTGCTCTCCAGGCAAGGGTGAACACAAATATGAATCATATTATCCAGGTAATTAGAACAATTAAATAATTGACCGACTAATACAATGCACTCTTGATGGAAAAGAGTATTGCTGCAATAGATCCTACGAAAGAGAAAAAGTGTGCAGTTAATCTATGCATGCACCAAAACACTTGTTCTTACAGCAAGTCGAATAGCTTTGAAGCAGCTGCCTGCAACAATTTATTCTTCCCCACACTCAAAAAAACGTCATCCTCGTAGCTGAAAATAAGTGCACTCCGCACTCACACAAAAAAAAAGGAAGAAAAGCGATCGAATGTAAATCGTGGATTAGCACAAAAGGTAAAAATCGCAGGAGCTTCCTTGCTAAAAGTTGCTATGGTTGTTCGGTGACGGAGGGCTGAAACAACTTCCCCTAGGCTCTAACACGACACATACATTTCGCGTGGATTCTCAGATATTTCAACGTTCAAACAAAACTAAGAGAATGCGAAAATTTCATGTTAAAAGCACTCAAAAGTTCTATCGATCCTCGGACACATCCCGGAATCCGAGCACCGGTACGGCGATGCAGAGCTGATGCTCTCTCACAGGCGTTAATATCCATATGATCCAGAGCGATCTTGCGTAAAAACGGTATAAAGTCTCATTCCTTCATACTTTCACATTATACCTGCGTCAGCCAGCACGAAGAAGCCCGTAGTCGTCGGAAAGCAGCTGCACATCACGGCTACCGCGCACCGAACAAACTCGCATCCGCCAGCTATGGGCGCTGCCATCTTACCTGTGACGTCACGGCTCTTGGGAGGTCACGTGCCGAGTGGTCACATTTGCGTACAACATGGCGGCAACCGGGGGGGTGCCACTTCCGAACTTCCGGTTTATCACTCTAAGCCCCTTAACCTCGTTGTGTGGGATCAACGAGGTAGAGGGGCTTAGAGTGATAAACCGGAAGTTCGGAAGTGGCACCCTCCCGGTTGCCGCCATGTTTTACGCAAATGTGACCACTCGTCACGTGACCTCACAAGAGCCGTGACGTCGCAGGTAAGATGGCAGCGCCCAGAGCTGGCGGATGCGAGTTTGTTCGGTGCGGCGGCAGCCGTGATGTGCCGCGGCTTTCCGACGATTTCGGGCTTTTTCGTGCTCGCTGACGCAGGTATAATGTGAAAATATGAAAGTATGAGACTTTATACCCTTTTTGCGCAAGATCGCTCTGGATCATCTGGATATTAACACCTGTGAGACAGCCGTATCGCCGTACCGGTGCTCGGTTTGGGATCTGTTCGAGGATCGATAGAACTTTGAGTGCTTTTAGCATAAAATTTTCGCATTCTCTTAGCTTTGTTTTGAACGTTGGAATGTTTGAGAATCGACGCGAAAGGTATACGTCGCGTTAGGGACTAGAAGTTGTTTCAGGCCTGCGTCACCGAATAACCATAACAACTTTTAGCGAGGAAGTTCCTGCGATCCTGCCCTTTGTGCTAATCGACGATTCTACATTCGACCATTTTTCTTTTTTTTATGGTGAGTGCGAAGTGCACACTTATTTTCAGCTACGAGGATGACGTTTTATTGAGTGTGGGGATGAATAAATCGTTGCAGGCACCTGCTTCAAAGCTATTCGACTTGCAATAAGAACAACTGTTTTTGTGTCTGCATAGATTAACTGCACCTTTTTCTCTTTCGTAGGATTTATTGCAGCAATACTTCTCTTCATCAAGAGTGCATTGTATTTGTCGGTCAATTATTTACTTGTTCTAATTACCTAGATAAGATAATTCATATTTGTGTTCACCCCTTGCCTGAAAAGCAGTCTTGTTGAAAAATGTTGACCATTCCTTTCGGTCTCTTCAATTGCCTTTTTTGAAAAGTGTGGGTTGCCTATACTTCGTATCATTGTAACCTGGAAAGGGGCAACCGCCACAGCCCCCTCGAGCCAATCAGAGACAAAGCGAAGGTGTGTGACAAATCTGTGCAGACGAGCACTCTGAATGACATGTTGTCATGTGCCTCTCTCCAACGTACATATTGGCTCACCGAGACTGTAGCCTTTGCTGTTTGCCAAATTGTGATAAAACGAATTACAGTAGCTACTACTCTAATTACCCCAGGCTTTCATACTTTGGACATTTGTTCGACAAGAATGTTATGTCCGCCATCACTGTGAACTCGGCTCAGCGCCTATTGGGCTTGAATGCTACATTAGCATTCGATGTGAACTGGGGCCCATTTGTGTGCTTTACGCCGAAACAAAATGGTGACAGTTGTGTTGCTTGATGGGGTTCTGCAAAGGGTCTTCTGTCATACGTATAGGAAGTGTCCTGCTATATAACAATGCATCAACACATACGATTAAAGTATATGCTCAGAGGTGTGTTCAGGAGAAGTGGAATGAGTGCAGCCCAATGCAACAAGTCGGCCAGTCTGTTATGTCCCATTAATTAATATTGAAGGGTCAGAGATGCGAGTGTCCTCAAAAGGACCTGCGCGTGTGGTGAACACAATTTTTGGTGTATAAACTCTGAAGGCGTAAAGGCGAGCGGAAATATGTTTATCTGGTTAGTGTATCAAATATGTTTATTTCCCCTGGATTACATAATTATTGACTTTTAGTTAATGGGTCCAGCATGAGTTCTTTCTGCGACAGTCTCCTGTCAGGCGTTCAGTCATAATACCTGTGAACCTTGTTGTGGGATGACGCTCCTGGCACGTCGGTGTTCAGTTTGGTCGAGTAGCAACTTTGACCGACTGATGCCGTCTTGCAATCATACATCATGTGCGCCCACTGACATCCGATGCACTGAAGCTGCAGGGCCGGCTTCTAATCCGCAAAATGTTCCTGGTAGTTTTCTGCATCAATGCAGCAAGCTCGGGCATGTATGGCTTATGTGGCTGTGCCGTTTGCTGTACCGTTGACTTGGTAGCTGGCAACAATGTTTGTTTGCTATCCAAGCCATTTCACTTCCATTTCCTAATGGAGATCTATTCTGCATCCCATGACCACTGCAACTTGTGCAAGTCTTGTGTGGCAAAGTGAAGTCTCGTGATGCTTGCGGTCCACTTTTGAGAGCAACCAACCATTCTATTTGTTAAGGTCATTGAGCGACATTCTCCCTCAAAGTTGAAAATTGTGTGCTTCGTGGCGTGTACACAGATAATTAGTGGCAGCAAATTATTAGGTATTGTCCTTGGACGACCACCGATACCAGATCAACTCTCCTTGCATTACCGCTCACCAGCTTTGTCGTGCTTACCTCCCGTCCAGATGAAGTAGATCACGAGCTTCGGGTAATGTCGGCACCAGGGATAAAGACCGCCGAAGATAATATTAATCTTCCCCGGACGCTCGTCGAGACGTGCGTGGTCGAGGGTCGTTCGGCACGAACTCTTGCAGGCCAATTCATTGGTACGGGCACCTCCAGTAGACATGGTTGGCCTCGTGTGGTGGTAGCAAAGTGGTTTTCGGTCGGCCATTCGCAGTATCTCCGTTTTCCTCTGTGTACTTTGTTCAGCGCGGACCTACACTGGTTCTTCCCGACGTCGGGAATGCTTCGGCGTCGGGGTGTCTCGTTGAATTGGCATTGAATAGTAAGAGGTAGCCGGTGGTGGTCGTTGTGACTTTGTGGCATAAGTCGCCCTAGTTTCGTCAGATGCCGCTTCGCTCGAAGAGGTCTCCAGTTGAAATGCCTGTCGAACTTCTGAAACAATCTCGCTGGCGTCGAAGTTGCAGCTGGACGACTCGAGTGTCGCGACGCTGGGGAGTTGTTGATAGTGACATGCTCGGGCCTGCAGTGTACATTCAACGTTGGAAGCTTCATTGATATGAACCCTTCTACTCTTGTCGTGGGGTTGCGGACAAGGCTACTGAAGGTGTTGTCCCTCACATGAGGATATGGGATTATTAGCTTCTTGTCTTCTGTAGCATCTGCAGGGTTGGCGTGGGTGCTCGATCAGAAGCAAAACATCCTCCACGAAGGTGGTGACGCTCTCGTTGGGGCCGTGTCCTGGACAGAATCAGGAAATTGGCTGTCTCTCGCCAATGTTGGCTGATGAACATGTACTTCAGCTCGATCTTGCAAACTTCCCACGACGTTAAGGGGGATTCGTGGTTCTCAAACCAGTGCCTCGCAGTTTCTTCCACGAGAAGTATAGGTTCTGCAGGAGCTGGTTGTCCATCTACCCACTGTGGCGGGCGACACGGTCATATTGTTCAATCCAGCACTCGACGTGTTATGCACCTTGCGTGAAAGGGCATCAAAGTGTGAGGTGCGACGGGCATGCAAACAATGGCGGGAGCGGACATGGTTTGCTGCTACAGGTTTGTCATTGTTGGCTTAGCCAGCTTTGGTTTTTTCTGGCAAAAGACCTAATTCCTATGGTTCTTGCTGGTAGCAGCGATTGGCTTGGATTTCAAGTTCTTCATGGTGTATTTCCGAGTTTCGTCCTTGTGGTACTTGCTCGTCTTGCGGTTTTTCTGCTGGGCTCGGGATAAGACTTGGTTCACGACTCGCCGGGGGTTTAAGGCTCGGAATAATGTGCCACTCATGTCTTGTTATCGGGCAACTCGGCTGAGGAGCCACCAGGGTACACACAGAGTGAAGGGCTATGGGTAAAGTGTGCAGCACCTCCACCAGAACATACAGTGACAGCTGAGCATGGCCTGGAACTTTCCAGATTACTAAATGTTGATAGAAGATAGGACTGGTGGAAGCATCCGTGACAATATAACAAAACAGAGAGAAAGGATCTATCCTGACCACTAAAGAAGCTGCACTGCTTTAGTGGCATTCTGTCCGAATAAATCCTCTCCTTCGGGTTCTGGCGACTGCCGTGGACGAGCTGAACTGAAATTGATGCGAGACCACTATTCTGGTAATGAGCTGCTGCAGACTGTCTTCGCAAAGCGGCGTGAATGAGTGGACTGGGTAGGTAACTCGCGCAATGATATGTCCATACCCTTACAAAAAATTTATATCTGGCCAGATCTGAAGATTTCAGATATGGCCATATCAAAAATTGGCCACATATAACCTGATATGGTATATCTGCCAGATATAGCCTCATAATGCCAGATATAGCCTGATACCCCTGGCCAGGTATGGAAATCCCAGATCTGGCTAAGTAAGGACATTCCAGATCTGGCCAGGCATTTTGAAAGGACACAAGCCTGAAATCGGCACTTTATATCTTTTTATTGTCTATAATTTTCCCAAGTGCCCCGGCCCGCACTCGAGGAGTTATGAAAATGGTGATCTACAGCTCCCTAGTGATCGCTAGTTTTAACCAATTCCATAGTTACACAGCTTCGAGTGTAATTCGTAGTCCCCCTGAACAAGCGTCCTATAGGGATCAAGTACCTGTCATATCACTTCTAAATTTTCTCGTCAATGGCAGCGCTTATGATACTGTGCATTCTGTCCAACCTTCAACCAGGCTGAGCCGCCGAAATCTCTTACCATATCATCATTCTCGGGATTGTTGTTTTAGCAGGAATTACATAAAAGCCGAGAAATCACAACAACCAAAACCGGGATTTAGCTCGGATTCAGGGAAGCTTTTCATGACATTTTCGAGTTTCTAACTTAATTTCAGCCTGTTTGAAGCTGTACGAGAATGATAATAATGTAAGAGATATGTCTGCAGCTCATCCAGGTTGAAGGTTGGACGGAATGCACAGTGCTGACATTGGCGGGACATTTTAAAAGTGGTATGGCAGGTACTTGGGTTCTGTATGGCACGTGCTCAAGGTGACTCCAAATTGCACTCAAATCTGTGTAACCATAGAATTGCTCGAAATTTTTTATCACTAGGCAGCGGATGAAACACCGTCCCCATGATTCCTCGAGTACGGGCCGAGGCGTTTGGGGGATTTAGCAAATTGTCTATTCGGGCGTAATGTTAACACTCTGAAATAACTAAGCTACGTTGAAATCTTCGTGAAAACTAGCACAAATAATCTCAAACTTGAGCTTGTCAAAGCTAAAGTTGGGGATTATTTGTGCTAATATTTAGCTCGCGAACAATCAGTCATTCAGTGTTTGCTTACAAAGAGTTTTTTTAACTTTTTTTTTTACTTTTTAATATTTAAAACCAGTCGCCAGATAAGTCTGTATATACGCCAGATAAGTCTGTATATACGCCATATCAGGCTGTATATTTGCCAGATAAGTCTGTATATACGCCAGATATATCTGTATATACGCCATATCAGGCTGTATATACGCCAGATAAGTCTGTATATACGCCAAATAAGGCTGTATATAGGCCGTATATAATCATATAATGTTTGATATGGCCAGATATGGCCCAGATATAAGATTTCCATACGGGATACAGCTTGCAATTCACGTAACGAGTGTTGATGAAACTTTGGTGTCGACGAAACGTGCGACAGACCAGCGGAATCAATACCAACTGCAACACCTGTGCTCCGTGAAGGTGCACGTCTACGCCAGAACAATTTAGTAGGCAGCACAGCATCACCTAAAGCACGGCACAGGAACTACCAGCTTGAAGGCAGCTCTTCGGCGCGCCGCACACCTGTGCTCCGTGAAAGGGCACGTCTACGCCGGAACATTTTGGGAAGCAGCACAGCATCATTTAGCACGGCACGGCAACTACCAGCTTCAAGGCAGCTCTCTCCCGGGGCACCGCACAACCAAAGTGAGCCTTCGGGCATTTGAACGAAGCGGCACCACGATTGCGCACTGCCAAGCACGACTCACGCAATTTCCGTCGCTAAACTGTGTATCCAAATATATTGCACACGCTTTATTGCAGATCTCGAAGGTTCCGATGGTCAACGAGAGCACAGAAATGTCGCCTTAAATTTTATCCTTGCGGTATCCGAATCAATCCGAAGTGGGAGCAACGTAGGGCAGATTGTCTCTTCCGTGGCAATATCGCCGTCGGTCACCAGCGAAATGCGCACCGTTCCTCCGTATTTTCACCTTTTACCTACGTCAGACACCACGCTGAACACTGAAGTCGCTGTCGAACGGCCTCATATGACGGCGTCCGCGTTTGAAATCAACTCGCCGAGACGAACGACAACCAACAACGCATCCGACAAGCTCCGCCCCAGCTGGGGCCAGCCGCTGCATGGGCGCTGCCATCTTTCCTGTGACGTCACGGATTTGGTTTGGTCATGTGACGAGTGGTCAAATTTGCGTACAATGGCAGCCGCCTTATGGGGGTCACTTTTGAGTGCAGACCGGAACCCCGGTTTATCGCTCTAAGCCCCTCTACCTCGTTGTGTGGGATGTCAGACGGATAGATGTGTGAACGATTGTGTCCTTGACAATGCAGCTTCCACAAGATCTACTCCGTCCGTACTACTTGTTGTTCATTGTAGCAGGTGCAAGTGCACCGCTGCCTTCAATCAGGGCAGTACCCAGAAAAAAATTTCGGGGGGGGGGGGGGGGGGGGGGTTTCGGGGACAACGGCGGCCATTTTGAAAGTGTCTATTGTCTTATTTTCGCCTATGAATCATGTGCATCGGTGGCATATAATGGAGAGTTACAGCAAACCGGAGAACCGGTCCCGGTTTGGTACCCGGTAGCCGACCGGCGCCACTGTGCGTGCGCAGAGGTGGAGATTAAAATCGGCTGGCTGCCAGTGCACCGACCAGGGCCGTACCCAGAAACAAATTTCGGGGGGGGGGGTCAGAAACCCCTAACCCCCCCCCCCCCTGGTTACGGCCCTGCCTTCAATGACACCAAGATTTTGACGCATTATTAAAATAAAGTGGCGAGAGAAATTAATGAGGCGTTGGGATTAAAACTAAAAGAAAAACATGCATAAATGTGTACGTCACTAGCCTTAACTACAGATAAATAAAAATATTTCAAATACAGACTGTGTCGCAATACGTAATGACTTAGAGATTATTAACGGTTATATATGGTTGTGTTTTAAAATAAACTTCACTTAAAGTCCGACGTACACTTCGCGCTTTCCACTTTTGCCCGCCCCCTCCTTTCCTATATCCTTTCCACTGTTTAGCTTGCCCCAACTTGACTTTCCTCGCAGATTAGGAGAGGGGAGCGCTAACAGGATTATCTTCCCTGCAAAAAGCCGAGGTCGTACGTCGGCCTTTAAGAGTGCGTCTTGCGTTCGCTTCTAGCGTGTTTTTTTTTTTTTATGCATTGAATTATTAATATTTTTTTTAAGTAGTCGCGGGGGTTCACGCCTAGATACGGCCGAACGACCGAACACTCGTGCTTCTTAATTCGCGTGGCTACCAAACCAACTAGTGGCTCGCCACGCAGCATACGAGGCACGAATGTCCTAGTAACTAGCAGTCGTATCTCGACGTCACGTAGGTAAACGTCATTGTTTTCCCTCATTTGGATATTTTAGGTTTGAGCCGCAAGCATAACCACCAGCACAGCTTCGTTGCTGAAACTTGAACGAGGCCTTACTCACGTTAAGGGGAATCACTTGATTAATTATGGCGAATGCACCCAACTTACCTCGGGAAGACGTTTTTCTTTTTAATTCCTACTACACGGATGGCAGTTCCAACTATTTCCTATTTCGTACATTCTAGTGCAGCTTTCTTTACAAAACTAACACTCATAAATTGGAAGTTATCATTTTGCACTTATTAAAAATTCCAAGTCGTATACTTGCTTCAAAAATTTGAAGAAAAAAAAAAAAACAATCAAACCTTACCTTAATTTTGAGACGGCTCTAATCCTTCCGTCCGTTTGACCGCCATGTCTTCTTGTTCCTAGCGATGGCGATGGGATTCCTCCGCGGTTTATCATATTCAAAACGGAACTATGTGAAATGGTAGCCACTTCTAATTTTGTTAATAATCCTTCCCCGCTTTTTTTCTTTTACTTGCCCCCCCCCCCCCCCCCCCCCCTCTTTCAACGTTCTGAAGAACATGTCATATACTCAGAGCTTAGTGGGACAATTTTCCATTACTTCAATGGAGTTTATCTTGGCAAACTTCAAGAAAGGTGTTTTCAAGCGAAACCACATTCTCCCCTGTACAACGAGTAATATTTCCTGACAATATTTCTGAAACCGCCAAGAGATGAAACGACACGTTTTTGACCGGCTCAGTTGGTCTGTCAAAGACATTACACCTAGGGTAAAACAGTATAGCGTGTTGAAGAGGTGTATTTAACATGAAAAACCTGTAGAACCCCTTTATAGATGTTTTGAAGTTTACTGTGTACGCCACTTTTACATAAAAGTTATGTAAAATATACGGATACAGCGCGACCCAATTAAAACGAGCAAGCAGTCAAATGTTTTTTATTTGATCGAAATATTCTCATTAAAATTACTCATGCACTGAAAGTATTCAATTAAAGGGATCATGAAAGCAATTCGGAAGTTTTATTTGTTGATTGAATTGAGCGATTGAAATTGCTCCGGGAACGATGCCCAAGAACCCCCAGACCACGGAAGAAATGTGAACTAAAGTGCGCTGCGTGACGTCGACGCATGACGACAACGGGCTTCTCGTTAGGCGATTGGTTCAAACGAATGACGCACTCTTGGCTATAGTGGAGAGAGTCGCCCCCTCTGAGGTGGCAATGGCGGCGACCGAGGTATGGTGACCATGGTATCCGTGGCAAGCCTGGGGCGTCCTCGTAGAGCACCAATCTAGAGTTTCGAGTCCTGAGAAGCATCTCCCGTTTAGTCGGCGTGAGGCTGCTGAACGGGAGCTCAAACTCGTCTGCGAGCGCGGCGTTGTCGTCCATTTGTACAATTCACAGGCCACCGTGCACTATAACCAACCGCAGGAACCGCGCTGGGAATCCACTAAATCATACCAAAAACGAACTGTGCTCCGTGAAGTCACGTCCGAATGATTGATTTGATTGTGCATATTTATTTGCAGGCACGGAAATAAGAGTCACAGAGTTCTAAACAAACCTTGAACGGCATGCTAGGACCCTAATGCGTCCAAAAACATATTATTTTAAAAAAGTTTTGAAATTGCCTTTATGGTCCCTTAAGGCAGTATCTTTAGTAGGAAAAAATGACGCTTGTCAAGACCATCTGTAAAAAAAACAAAAAAAACGCTAATGACGTGTTAGCATAACAGTGGCATTCACTGTACATGCTGCATAAGTACGCGAAAGTATGTACGTACATACGTATCCGTACGTGCATGCCAACGTTACTAAAGCAACTCAGGGTGGAAACTGCCTCAGAGCCTGCTCAGAAAAAGTGGCGCCGATCCGTACTGGAGACGAGAGAACCGGCGTATTCAGCATGGTATGGCCGATGGCTCCGTACTGGAGAACCGAGCTAATGGCGATCGCAACGCCGCCATTTCCCCCGTAGCGGCCACTCGGAGAACCGTACGGCTGCTTGTATTGGTTCGGGAGAGTCGCATTCGATAGCGTACGCTGCGACTGTTCTATTTCGATTTTAATTGGCCATTTTGGCGCCGAAATATATACAGTGAAAGGGGTTTCAGGGATGCCAACCCCCGTCTCCTAAGCGGAGGTGCCGCGAATTATAACCGAGGTTAGGATACGCCCAGGTCGGGAAGCGCTACCTGAAATCACCGCAGAGACATGGTTGTATAAAAACGATATTAATTGTAGCGCAAAACCTTGGAAACTAAAGGTTTTAGAAAACATCACGCCCCTGTCATTTTGTGCTAAACCCCTAGTGAAAGTTCCCAGAAAAATAGTTTTTTCTATTGTTTTTACGCACAAACATGCTTTCTAAAAGCTCAAGGTGACCACAGCAAAGAAACAAGATTGAGCCGCCATCTTGGAACCTCGAGGCTGGAAGTTTTGGTACTTTGGGAACATTCAGTGACTCTTGCAGTAGTCATAGAAGGCAACTTTCGTGTTTCAACTTGTCGCTAAAGGGTGGCGCTGTTGTCGTATTTAGCGCGGTCTCGCTGGACGCCAGCGGCCCAGCTTTAAAAAGTGTGTTTCCTAACTGAGTGTTCTAGTAACGTTGGTGTTTGCGTACACCTACTGAACAACACTGTTAGCGCCGTTAGCGCAAACACGAATTCGGCACTTTCTTCCTTTCTCTAAATTTTACTCAGAAACGGCATTACCCATTGTTTCACAGCTGGCGATGCTATTCTAAATTAGTACTTCTAAGTGTTCACCAGCCTATTTTAAGGTTTCTCTATTCTTAATCAAAATCTTACCCCCCCCCCCCCCCCAAAAAAAAAAAGAAAAAAAAAAGAGGAAGAAGAAAAAACTGGCAATCGTAAAGTAACTCTGTCGCTGCTCTGCGTCAAAGTTTGCACCTGCCCTTCCGTGCACAAGTGCGAAAACATACATGCACACGCTCACACACGCGCACGCATGCACGCACGTAAGTAAACAAGCATACGACCCCACCACAGAGCATTAGCCTCGCCGAAGCCAGTAACACGCTAACTTTCGTACGATCACGTTCTTTCGTAGGTGTCGCTGGGCATCGGCAGAATCGCAAAGTTGTGCTCGGAGGAAGAGCAGGAAGAAAGTTCCGCGGAATCAAAGGTTTTACACGGGACAGGTGCGTCATACTTCGTTTCACACAAAGTCCCCCTGACGACGATCAGGCAGAACTAAAAAAACCATCCTTACGACTCTAGTCGTTTGTTGCGCGTTTGTTATATTCAATTTCACACGGGCCCCGGATAAAGGTATGCGAAGAGCAAGTCGTCTGCTTTTTGCGCAGAAGTGGCGGTGACGTCACAACGACGCCGAGCTTTGATTGGCTGATTGAAAAGAAAAATAGCGGGTACATCTCAAGGTATCAAGCATTGAAGTCTACCCACTATTTCTTTTTTCTTTTTCAATCGGCCAATCAGAGCTCCGAGTCGTTCTGACGTCACGGCCACTCCTGCGCAACAAGCAGACGACTTGCTCTCCGCATACCTTTAAAGGCCGACAACCAGACTCTAGATTCTGCAAGGCAGAAGATCCTCCTTACCATGGGGGAGGAGGAAACAGGCAACGGTGGACAGGGTAGAAGGGGGGAGAGGAGGTAGTGGGCGAAAAGTGGAAAGCGCGGACTGGTCGTCGGTCTTTAACGAGGTCCCTTCACGACCCACAGAGCCCGCGCTCTGTGGGTCGTGAACGGATACGTGCCACGCGTGGAGGATGTGGGAACTGATTTACTGGCGACCATAAACGTCCCTTAGTTTAAGGTATAACTTTCTGATCGTGTGAATCGGGATATCAGTCAATCACGCACGGTTAATGTGCCGCGATTAGTCGCTTATTTTTTGTGTGTGATTGGTGCTGCTATAAGCAAACCCACAAAGACGACAATAGCCGTGACGATCTATACATTTGGTGCTATCTAATTCGTTTCATCAAACCGCAGCATCGGTTTTCGTAAGGGGACTTGAATTGACACGTAGTATAGGTATTTACGTGTTCTTTTTGTTTTCGAACGCGACGTCCTTCGATTGATTTGTTCAAATTTTATTTTCACGATTCTCGCGCTCTGTCGTCAATAACAGCTGAAAAAACACGGGATGTGACTTTATTGTTTGCGCTTGTTTCTTTTTGACTCCGTCTTGCCTCGTTTTTTTTTTGTTTTTTTTTGTTTACCAATTCCGAATTTTGATTGGCTGCGGAGCAATATTAATATTTTCGAAAGTCACTACGCACTGTGTTTCTTAATTTGTCAGGGACTGTAATTATGGAACACTATATGCACTGACTAAAACTGGTGTCGTTCTTCTTAAGGAACGAAAAAAGAGGAAATAGCCGGAGGAGGTGTGGCCTCTCCTGCAACACAAATCCTTACCCAGCTATGATCATGGCCATACAGGTGTATAGGTGTATATTCAAACTAGTTCACGTCCCTCTGGAATGTCTCTTTTCTTTTATTACTGTTAAGCAGTCTTTTCGAAATTTTCCTCAAAATTATTTTATGTTTTTCGTTATTAAACTTTGGTAGTCGCGGCTCGTGAGTTTATAACTAACGCAGAACACCTATACGCTGCAGTGGGAATTCTCGTATCCATTTTCGTCGCCTTCAATAACGCTTACATTGCCATGAGGCTACGTTCCAACATGTCCACGCACCCCACGATGTTGTTATACGCGTAGGGACCGATGTCAAGTTACTTTAGTATTGGTATGGAACGCCTAAAAATCACATTCCAATGTAGTGAGGTTGGTGCAGTTGGAGAGATAAGGCAGAAGTTAGATTCACGTAAGGTGAGGAGTCTGCGCAGACGTCGTGTTTACAGCACCACAACGGCAGAGGCATCGCGTGGTTTATATAAGCTATATTCTATAGTGACACTGAATGCCGTGACCTGGCTCTAGCGATTCAAATTATACCATGATTCTAGGCTCTAGGCTATTTTAATAATTCGATGACTCTCGGCTGTTCCAAAATTTGCCGTCTGTGTGACGTCAGCTTTGTTTACAAAGGCTGTGGAACGCTCTCTGTTTATGCACAGTAGCTATCTTGGGCTGTATATGAGACACCGCACGTCCGTCAACAGCCCGGTGGCTTAGCATTTTTTTGCCTGAGTGATGAGCGCTAGCTCGAAAGCTGTATACGCGGCCCATTGCTTTCCTCGCAGGCGAGATCCTTCTAAGCGACTGCTCTTTCGTCTGGACCAAAAGGGAAGAATGCCTAAGCGATCCAACGCTCAAATCTGTTTCCCTGGAAATAGCGCCGGGGTCGCTCGTGGGACTGGCTGGTTTCGTTGGCAGCGGCAAATCTTCGCTCCTGGCAGCCATCTTGGGGGATATGCACTGCGTAGAAGGCACCATTACGACCTCCGTAAGATTAATCTGGGCCGTCTTTCTAGAAACCGCCTCTTAGAGACTTTTCACAATAAAACAACTTCAGACCAGGGCCACTTTCAGGGACTTCCCCCATGATCATGAGGAGGGCCCGCGAAAAAGCTGAGAGGAAAATGCTTGAAGCGCATGCTATAAAGAAAGAGCGCACTGAACGCTGCGTCAAGCAGCCGTCAATTTTTCTGCATCAAAAAGAGAAAGATTTTATTGACACGTGGTGATGACTGACGTCACTGAGTGATTCCGCGTTTTTTTTTTTTTTTTTTATCGGAGGTTGTTTGCTTTAGTTGTTGTTAAATAAATGTTCAGTTTTGAATAAGTGTTCGTCCTGTTTTCCTCTCTTTTTTTCTTCTTATCTTTGTCAGCACTTTTAATCTTATAAGTCATAAACAAACTCGCCGTTTCGCCAACTTAGTCCACTTTCAGCGTTCTTGCTAATGACACGGGATTTGCTTGTTTATCGACCGGGCGAACATGCGCATGCTCGACTGTGGACATCACAAGCTGGGCTATGAATTTGTAAACATTAAGAAAACTATGTGGTGTTTACTTCAGAATAAGTGAAGAGTGCTTGTGCAGAGCTCTAATCGGCGCTCTTAAAGGATGACTTCGGTCAATACCTTTAAATTTGGGATGTCGTCTGTTTTCAGTTAATGCAGTGTCCCTGAACTACAAGTATATATATATATATATATATATATATATATATATATATATATATATATATATATATATATATATATATATATATATATATATATATATATATATATATATATATATATATATATATATATTTTTTTTTTTTTTTTAATGCGAAAGCATTAATTTTTTCGTAAAGCGCCGTCGCCCTTGACTGTGACCGCAAAAAACGATAAACTAAAGAGATGGTGGCTTGCGCTCGGCAGCCCCTCTCTCCCCCTCTTGGGTTTTCACAACGATTTTCTGATGATTTTGAGATAAAAAGCTTATAGATAACTTTTCTATGGAAAACCCCAATTTTTATTTTATTTTTTGTATTGGTTTTGATTTGAAAAGTTTTCTGTATTCATACTTTCAAATATTGAATGCATATGTGTATGTCTGTGTGTGTGAAGTTAAAACGATGGTTTTAACTTCACACTTCTCCGCGAGTGGTATGGATTTGGTTCTTTGCCCGAGTGGTCTGGATGTGGTTCTTTCCACAAGTGACATGGATGACGGGATCCAAGGGCATCGACTTAGTCTAACCGGCAGAGAGTACAAAAAAAAGGGCGAAAAAATTACAGAAAGATACATTGGTGGATTTTTAAGGAATCCGTTAGCATGACATTTGGCAGACGCCACACGCGTTCCCTTTAAGAAGCGCTAATACTGACCCCGTAACGAGGCCAAAAAGAGGCAGCGAAAAATAGATGAAGCAAAAGAGAAATCCAAAAGAAAAAAAAAACTGAAGGGGTCAGCGTTAGCGCTTCTCAATGGGGGACGTGTGCGGCGTTTCCCAAGGGTCATGCTAACGCATTCATTAACAATCCACGAATGAATCTTCCTGTAATTTTTTTTTATGTCTGAACACACTTTCAACTGTTTCGTCTGCCTAGCCAACAGCGCCTAAACTAATCAAAGCTTGTGCCTTAGAATTATGGCGTCATTACAGTGAGTCTGAGGGGTGGACACTGATTGGACACGAGTGCTGTGTAAGCGTTCGGTGGGCCTTCGTGTCCAATCATAGATATGCGTCGAAGGACGCTCGGTGTCGGACTCAGGCCCAGTCGCCGAGTTGGCAACATCGGAGTGCGATGAAGTTACGTTGACGCAGAGGGGGCAGATGAGGTTACGTGGAAGCAGAGCTTCGATTCTATGCCATCTCTGCGTATATTGCACCGATTTGCTTTCCCGAACACTTTGCGAAATAAAATTAGACACACTCGATTCTTTGGAGCGTAGTAACGTCAGAATGACGCACATTCTAGACGCTGCACTACTGACGCAGGGCCGCATCAGTTACGTCCCGCAAGTGGCCTGCGTGTACAACATGACCGTCCGCGACAACATTCTCTTCGGGGAGAAGTTCGATCCGGTACGCTACGACCGAGTCCTGGAGGCCTGTGAGCTACTCAGCGATATCAACAGGTTTCCTGCAGGAGACCTCACTGAAGTAGGGGAAAAGGTGAGTGATTACGCACTAGCTAGAGAAGCCTTCGAAGCAGAGAGTCTGCTGCAGGTTAAGAATAGCAGCACAAGCTCCTCTCCTTCAAAAAAATCCTGAACACTTTTTACCTTAGCAGAACGAACGCTGGAGAAGGGGCGCGTTTGGACGGGTGAAAAACACGTACCAATAACGGCGATAAGAGAGCTTTGAGGGAGCGGCTTGTCGTTCAGTTCTAAACCTGCTACCTGGATAGCAAACAAAGCCATAGTGACGCACCTTTAATCGTTTCCTAACAAAGAGAAGCAAGGGGCACATATTTTATCTGCAGCGTCACAGTTTGGTGGAGACACGTGTCACGTCAGCGAGAACAGAAATTCCCGCCGAACTTTGTCACGACATTCGTGCTCCATCTGGGCCCTGTTCTGGTGCCCGATAGGTTACGTCAAAACGCAGAACTACGGTCCTGTTATCCGCGAGGAATTCATTCCATCCGGCCATTATTAATAGGTCATCTTACTTCTCTTATAAATGTCCTAAGAAACACTGCTTATCTTTATAATAAAGCAAATACAATATCAGAACGTTTTTTTTTTGTCAGTCACTACAGCTAGCTGAAACCAATAAGCGAGGACCGAACAATTTATCATCTTTTATTTATAGTGATGTGGAGATTTTGTTCAGTACTCTTTCGCTTCAGATAAAAACAATTCTGGTAGTGTTATATAGTTTTTGGAAGCTACTATGTGATAGGCTAATCTACCAGATCCTTCCGTCACCTTGAGCACACGCAGCTTTTTTTTAATGTTTTATAATCTGCTACGAAAATAGGACGACCAATAAAATCCTGAAAGTAAACAGAACACATGATACCAGTTTCTACTTGGTGCTTCTAACGTGTGGTCTTTCCCATGGACCTCAGGTGCTACAGCCCATTTAGCATAACATGTACTGAAACTGTCAGCATAAAGAACTTGCCTGAAATTATTAAGCTATATGCTTTTAATCCTGAATTACATCTTTACTGAAGCTAAAGCAATAATTGCATTCTTAAGAAAACCAAAGCTAACGATCGTTCGTTACGTGCCTCGAATGCCATGGTAGAAGGAACCAGGGTTTTCCAGAGCCCAATGACTTTCCGAGACAACATCAAATTAAAGACATAATAAGCACGAGTAGAGGATGAGGCTAAACAGCAACGCTTAGAAAAGACTTGGCCAACAGCAAAGAGATTTATAAAATAACATCAGGAAAACAGGAGGCAATAAGAAAGACGAGACAACGCCGAAACGGTTTGAAAGGCTTGGCCAGCTAACAAAAAATATTGGAAACGAAAAAAAAAAAAAAAAAAAGCGGTAGAAGAGGAGGTCGAGACCACGCCGCGACTCTTGGAAAAAACTGGACCAGCTACCTAAAGCTTTAGAAAACCACATTAAAAATAACATGAAGGAAAGAAGCACGAGTGTACGCCACAATGCTTCCAAAGGTACTTAATCAGCAGTCATAGGCTTTGCAAAAAAAATTAGGCAAATAAGCACGAGGCGACGCTTTGAAAAGACAGCACTGCGCGTGCCATGAAGGCCATCTCAAGACCTCAAGACGATACCAGCGTCCGCTGCGTGTCTCATAAAACACAATTGTTCACATGAGAGTTTGGACGGCTGATTAAAATCCAGCTGAATTTTTATTTCTTTTTCTTCATAGGGTGAAACACTAAGCGGTGGGCAAAAGCAGCGCATTTCACTAGCACGGGCGGCGTACTCCCGATCCACCATATGCCTGCTTGACGACTCGCTGAGTGCTTTAGATCCTACATTGGCCGCAAGGGTATTCACGCAAGTTGTGGGAAACACCGGGCTTCTAAAGAGCAGGGTGAGGAAACAAAATAATCTAAAACTCTTTGGTGTTTCAGCCAGCCTTTGAATACTCCTGTACTTGAATCGCTATTTTTTTGTGTGTCTAGGCTTTTACAGTCAATTGTCTTTGCGTTTGCGCACCATTTAATGACTTCTTTACTTAAGGGCATGCTCATTATTTTCTTATTATGAACATCATGTACCTCCCAGTTTATTCATTTTGAGCCCTATCCAAACAAAAAAAAAAACACGAAAAATAAACCAAAACGTACAAGAAACGGACGATATGCATCTATACGTTTTATTGTATCATACTTACACAAGTCTATGCCCTAAAAAAGCAATCGCATTTACACTTCCTATTACCGGCCACCTTACTAATCAAATTATATGTTGATTGCTGCAACGATTAAATTTAGAAAATGGGAATAAAAATAGCGAAAGAAAATAAAGGGTGTCTGGAACTTCTCTTTTGCTTCGATGTACAACAAAACTTTCAAATCGAGTTTCTTCTCTTTTTTTTTATCTGTATTTTCATTTTTTTTTTGACAGGTGAAACTAGGTACAAAAAAATGCAAGACGCTTAAAATCTTCTGTAACGCCGAATTAGAGCGCAGCTCTTGAGGAGGAGGAGGGGAAGGTACGGAGAGGGGGCTATGCCCCTCCTCCTCTCCTGCTCGCTTCCCATTTAGGGGAACATTTTCCTCTAAATTCAGCGGGGAAATTTTTCTGCTAAACTTAGCAGGGAAATTTTTTCGCTAAATTTGGCGGGAAAATGTTTCCGCTAGATTTAGGGGGAAATGTTTCCACTAGATTTAGCGGTGAAATTTTTCCGATAGATTTAGTGGGACCATTTTTCCGCTAGATTTAGCGGGGAAATTTTTCCGCTACATTTAGTGGGGAAATTTTCCCGCTTAATTTGTCGGGGAAATTTCTTCCGCTAAATTTAGCGGGGAAATTTGTTCGCTAAATTTAGCGGGGAAAGTTTTTTCCACTAAATTTAGGGGGAAAATTTCTTCCGCAAGATTTAGCGTCTAGCGGTTTAGCGGGGAAATTTACCCATAATGCACCGCGTGGTTACGCCGACGGTGACGGCGACGCCGATGCCGCTCAAGCCGGAAACGGGCGCCTAAGAGCCGCGCGCGAAAATAAATTAAGCGGAAAAAACTCATAACCCGTGACAACTAGGGTGACCACCCGTCCCGCGACTCGCGGGACTGTCCCGCATTGAGGGCTCGTGTCCCGCGTCCCGCGAGAAATTCCCAAATCTTCAAAATGTCCCGCATTTCACATTGTTGTAACATTCACTACAAAAATATTGGCGTTTCGAACAATGGTGTACGGGAGCGACCGTCGTTCTTGCAGGGGACAGACGCGCGCTTTTGTGCCTTTCCCCTTGATGGCAAAATATAGCAAGCGAAAATTGCTCGCAAAAAGTTGAGAAATAAACTATTGGAATTATTGGCAAATTATACTGTGTCCTGCAAAGAAATTGTTGTAATAAGATTTTTTTTTTGTGAAGACAGTTAAAAAAGGCAAAAAGTCTGCAACTACCAACCGTCGAAAAAACAACCCCATAAGTTTCTAATTTTGTGTGGGAGCATGTTAGTGTAGGAGTAAGTATCGACAGGAAACCATAAGCCGAAAAATATTTGCTGTTTCTTAGTTCCTTTTGTTCCATTGGGGTCTGCTGCAGTCGATGTTTATGTTTTTAACTTAGACACCTTTAATAAGATATTTACCATTACAATTGCCGCAACACAGTTTTCAGGTGTATAATATGCTTTCGGGCAGCACGTGATTTCGGGGTGGGCGTGTTGATGAATTTTCTTTAATACTTTCTTCTTCAGTCGTAAAAGTGACGTCCTCTTCCATCTTACCCCCCCCCCCCTCTCCCTCCCCATCCCCTCCGGGTCAGGGTGTCCCGCATTTCGACGGCACCTGGATGGTCACCCTAATGACAACTGATTTTGCGACCAGGGGGATTGATGGCCGCGAGTGTGTTAACGCAAAACAGCTCGGAGTATGCTTAGCGAAAGCTCATGCTACAGGACCCAAGTCCCCTGTGTTCAATCTCTTCCAGCACGATGCTTGCTCGAAAAGCATCGTAATGGCGTGGGGTCAAGTATCACTACTGAGCTCGATACACGTTGGAGACCCCGGGCTAGCAGTGGTAGCGCGCTGGCCACGTTTCGCATCTACACAAAGGAGGCACTCGACGCCCATTGTGGCTGACTAACATTCCACTGTACAAACATACACGCCGCAGAATTACAATTACTTCGATGCGACCATACGTTACAGACTCGAATCCTGGTAAGCAACCAGGGCAACATACTCAAGAACATGGATAAGCTACTGTTAATGGACGGCACAACGGTGATTACGCATCAAAGCATTACCGATCTATTCCAAGACGAACGAGCTCCAGAAACACTTCGGCTGGGCGTGTCTTCCAAGAGATCACTGTCAAGCGATCCTGGAAGGTGCGTAACATTTTTGCGTGCACTGAAGTACGAGTATAGTTCCGAAAAATACAACTATAGCAGTGATGGAAGTGCCATTTGACCTTTTGGAGCAGGCCTTGTAGCAGGCAAAATGTTGTTTTGGAGCAGGTAGTGGCCCTTTTGGAGCAGGGTCCGGCATATGTTGGCATATTACTTGAAAATGAAATAATGCTGCATTGCCATATAAAGCCCATCTCCATGGCGCCTGTCGCCTTTTTAAGACAGGATATATAAAAATCTACTAAGTAAACACAAAAGAAAACATTTTTTTTAATAAAGTTTATCTGCTCGTCAGATAAAAAATACAATTAAATATGCCACACTGAGTTCTGATGGTACAGGATATTTTGTTTTATCAGCCTGCACTTCTTTTAAGGTATCTGCAGCAGCGTTTAACGACCCTCACTGTTGTGGAATGTTTTAGTTTAGATTAGAGTTGTCTTTCGGGCAGCAGCTCCAAATATTGCGGTATCTGATATTCGCTTCAAAAATTCCGATTCATTTTCGATGTGCTGGCGAGGTCACGATCGGATCACGGCGAGTTAACCCGTTGAGTGCGCTCCTTGGCATGCACCGACGCGCTGCAGAGAAGCAACGCCCGCATAGCAGACACCGCAGTCACGCGAGTCGCGCAGTGCTTTGTGCTCTGAAAAGTACGGTGAGGCTTTACCAGCACTAAATCCAGAGTTTGGTACAACTCAACTATACTTCGTTTTAGCTTCGGTGCGAGCTCAGCCGAAGCTACAAGCGCGCGCATGAAGCCCGTAACGGTGCCCACACTGCACGAGCCCACGCGTGAGTCAGCAATGCACAGAGCATTGGGCTCGCGCTAGCTTTGACTTCGCTGGTAGCCAGCGCACGGGAACAGGGCGGGCCCAGAGCCTTTTATACTGGGAGAGTTCGGCGGTTCTTTGATCCAGCCGCCAGTCTGGCAGCACTGATCAAACAGTCTGGCAACTGTGCGCATCCGCCATGATGTGCCTTGCCGTCTAGCTTGGTTGCACCTTTGCATTTAATTGCATTATAATTATAACCTTAAATTGCAAGCTTCACCCTTGTTTGGTGTAAGGCTGGTGGCGGCTGATAAAATCCGTTTGCCCTACTGACTCGAGCCGGCAGTCGGCTCGCTAGAGTCCGTGGAGCGAGAGACGACGATGAAAATGATCGTTCTGCGCTGCGCTCTGCCAGACGTTAGATGAAAAAGAAATGGGGGGCTGCAGTGCCGTTGGGTGCTCGAACAACGCGAAAAAGGGGTTCAGGATGTACCGGTTCCCGCAAGGAAAAGAAAACCGCGCAAGGCACAAGATCTGGGAAACCAAGAAGGGCTGACTGGAAGCCGAGTTCTCGATTGTTCGAGGTAAGTTTATGATTCACGTATGATTAACGTAACGAAATGCTTGATTTTTCGACTTTCTCCTTAGGCCAACAAAAGCGCAAACGGCAAAACCTACACGCGTATACATTGCATGTCAATGGGGACCCACTCGCCGGGAGGCACATCATGGCGGAAGTGGCGCCCGCTGAGTCCGCTAGACCTAGCGGGCCGTAAGCCCCTCCCACCCGCCGAACTCTCCCAGTATAAAAGGCTCTGGGCGGGCCAACACTGAAAACATCCACAAGCTCAGCCTCTTTTTTTGTTAAATAGGCTGCTCAGTGGGATGGTTCTTCGCTTAGCCTCAGCGGCTTTGGTCTCAGATGTTGCTATGTTGTTCCTTTCAATGATGATGATGATGATATTGCGCACTTGCAGCTTCGGTTTGCGTAACAGTTGCGGCGCGGAAAATACCGCGGTACCGCCATGTGCTCTGATAAAACTTCAATTTTTAATTTTTATTGCTACATCTCATCTCGGCGCAGGCATGGCGCAATTCTTCGGTAAAATGACAATTTGGCACTACATGTAGCAGGATTGCGTCCTTGGCGCAATTTGGCGCAATTGGCGCAGCACTTCCATCACTGGTATAGTCGCAGACAGCTTACGAAACAAAATGCATGAAGAGCCCAGAACACTTTATTATCGCTCTGTGGCCTATGAGATGGCGGCATTCGCCGATAAGAATGCCGTAGGACGAATCACGAAGCCAGAAGCATAAACATATGCCAGACCAGGAGATTCGTTTTCATTTTAAACTCTAGCTTCAATAGATGATGACTACATTGCTGCAGCTAATGCTTCTCTACAGCTGATTTCATGATACAACGGGTGATCGGAAGCAAAATAGGGCCAAACAGTGGAACGAAATGAGTTCTTTTTCTCCCTATGCTTGACTGAGATGGGAAACAGTTATTTACACTTAGGTCTTCTTGGAGAGTAAGGGGAATGAAGGCGGGTGCACAATCCTTCTTTCTACTTGACAAAAAACAAATTTATAAAGACCGCACAGTAAAAGATATATCACCCTTTTCTTTGCGTCGTCAGTGTCCACACGATTCCTAACAAACCACCCTCTATTAATGTTCTTATCGCGGAACTTGCATGGTTCATGCGTCTTTCACTTGATGTCACTTGCTTTTAATATTACTTGTTTAGTTTTGAATCATAGCTTCTTTCTCAATTGATTAGAATGTCGAACCAAACTAAAGTACTGTAACATAATTTAATGGGTATCCTTCCCTCCACTTTAGCATGGATAAGCCCACATCGCAACAAGAGATTTCAAATGGGAGGATGACACAAGATGAACGGACGTCCTCCTTTATGGTGAGACTAGCTCTATAAGGACTAGTACGACATTAATTATGGAAGCCTGACCTTGAGATGGTTTGTGAAGGGTAAGGCAGAATATGTCAAATAGCGATTACCACGTTAAAATGATACCTACGTCCGTTCCAGTGCAAGAAGTACTCTTTTTCATATTGCAAGCAACTATGGGATACATTTAAAATTTCTTGCATTTTCTCTTATTATTGTTTTGCGTCTGGAAAGGATAGGCTTGCCTTGACTTCTCTTGACAATATTTTTGAAATATCTCCAAACCTATTTTTAACAACTAGTTACTTACCGTAGCGAAACCAAAATAGTTAATAAATATTTCTTGAAAAAACATAGTCTCGCTCATTCATCTCCAGCAAAGCACATTCTAAAAAAAAAAATTGATATTCCTTATAATGAAGGTGCTAGATTTGAAAACTTAAAAAAAAAATTCTTCGACATACCTCAGTAAGAGGCCATCATTATAGGCGGCGGCTAACGCTCTTGACATTTATAACAAACTGTAAATACGACGTTTAAAGCGGAAGTTTCTTGAAACAAATTTGCGGTTCCTAGTAAGTACTAAGCGACGAAAGATACCATATGACAACGCACTTCGCTTGCAGGGTTCATTAGAAGTTTCGTGCTCCCTATTGAGGCTTTCGGGTATCTGGATGCCCCTGGCGGTCGCCTTCTTCGTGGCCAGTGCGGCAGTCCTCGCGTGGCAGCAACTGTGGATCAAGCAGTGGACCGACGCCAGCTCTCCAATGTCCACCAGCGATCCACGGGATCCTTTCTGGGTCAGGGGCCTGGTAGTCTTATGCATGTGCGATGGTAAGATCTCGAACGGTATAAAACAAGTGGGGCCGCGAACGTCTTTGAGCGCAGCTCTTATGCGCTCGTTCCCGTGTTTCGCGGCGTCGGCGTCATCGTCGGCGTAACCGCGTAGGGAGGCTCAAGTGACTGTAAGTGCAACTGCTACATCGGGGATCACGGGACATGGACGCCATTTAATTGCTAAATTTTGCTGGGAGTATATGGGGCAAATGGTCGTTTTATTTCCTAACTCAGGTCATAAGAGCCCATTAAGGTGCTTGAATAATTTACACAAGGTATAAATGATTACTTTTCCATAGCCACCAGTTTTGTTGTGATAGGTTAAATGTTTGTTTAACGCGATAAATGGTAAATTCTGCCATCTTGGACGTTGCCGCTTGTCTGGCAACCCTGCTTTCTCCTCTCGACGTTTGCGATTCCAGGAGCGAGAAGGAAGCGAGAAAGGCTGCGCCAAGGCGTTCGTTGCTTGCAGTGGGAGGCGAGAGGAGGAAAGGCGCATGGAGCAACAGAGTTGCAACAGAGCCGGCGTCTGCTCTCGTGTAGGCAACATTGGCGCATATCCTTTCCCGAATCCTCTCTCTCAGGCGCCACCATTGAATTGCAAACGCTCTCTAGGTTTTAAGTTGCACCCACCCTCACTAGAGCCTCCCTATAACCGCGCCGCCAAATAAGGCGGGGAATTGAATTGGTGTTGAGGTCACTTGATATCAATATTGATATCAAAATGACGTCACTTGATATCACATACAGAAACTGTATGTGTTCATTGCTGACGTGCCACGAAGTCATGTGACGTCATTTTCCCCGCTGAATTTAGTGGGGAAACTGAATTAGTGTTGAGATCACGGGACATCAATTTCCCCGCTGGATCTAGCGAAGAAACTAAATTTGTTTATAAGTGGCGTGAGAAGTTATGTGACGTCATTTTTCCCGCTAAACATAGCGGGAGAACTGAATTGGTGTTGAGGACATGTGGTGTCAATTTTCCAACTAAATTTAGCGCGTAAATTGTGGTAGCAGCGGAGGGTATGGAGGAGGAGGAGATAGGGAGGGAACGGAAAAGGTGGGGAGTGTATGGAGAAGAGGAGGGGAGTTCGGTACGGAGGAGTAGGAGGAAAGGGTACGGAGGAGGAGGGTTCGAAGGAGGAAGAGAACGCGGAAGAGGAGCAGGGGGAAGAACCTTTATGTGAGGAGAGTGATCTATATTTGTACATATATCTGTATTTTTTTTTCTCAAATTGTTTACCACGGTTCATTTCAAAGTCAAAATAACTCAAGAGCTAGCCCTCTAATTTTGCATTGCAGATATGTAAACGTCTTTCGTTTTTTTTTTTTTTTTTTTTTTTTTTTTTTTTAAATCTGGAGTTAAAAGGTCGAACAATAGGATTCGAAAGATTCGAAACGTCTCCAACCCTCGACCATAAGACGTTGAGGAACTGCACAATCTTTTTAACTTATAAAGTTAAGCCTTTGGCCATTTTTAGACTGTCTAACTCGCTGAAATACAAAATTCAATAATTTTAATATTTAAAAAGTATTTTGTTATACTTTGTGCAAATAAACCTAAGAAGTTCTAAAGATCGACTATCTTCTAACCATAAAACAATTTCAGCGTAAATTGATATACTATACCTTGTTTTCCAAACACCTCTTAGTCATAAGCTACTTTATATTTTCTCAGCACCTAGATTGCTGAGAATCAGTGGCGAGTACGCTAAAACACTGCTGGCAACGACATGTCATCGTCAAGCAATCAAGGGATCAAATTATAATTGATATCGTAAAGTTCCATAGAGATGCACGTATTAGACATATAAGTACCATGGAAATGCATGCTATAGAGATATGCTGATGGCCGCAATGACTTAGGCAGCTTTTTCTTGAGACCTGTGCAGGTGGTACATGTAGAAATCGGACTTCTGAGAGGTTTAAAGACTTGAAACTTGGTGTTCTTGAATGTGAAAGAAATTTAAGAAATATAAAAATTTTGAGCCTGATACCTGAAAAAGTAGAAAGCCTAAAATTTGTTTATATTCATCCTCAAGAAAATGTGAGCCCACTAAACTCGGACTTCAATCTTATAAAACCACAAACTGCGAGTTCAAACCTTAGAACTATTTTAAACATTTGACAACTTTCGAACTCGGATCTCGATACGTTCACATCTCCACACAAAACAAAAGGGGTGGTTGAACGGTATTCCATCATGTAACCACAGTTTGTACAATAAAATGAAACACACTTTGTTTTGAAAATATGTCTATAGATTTGCTTCTTAAGAACTAGTAATTACACATTTCTTGTGCTTTCCTCTATTTCTTTCGCTCTTATATTTTCCTCGCATATTATAAGTGATGAAATACACACTTATACATATTTAACTAAATAGAAAATATCGGTCGTGAACATTTCGGAAGTCAACCACACTGTCAACGTGGAATTACTTTTTCTTCAGTGCTATTCCGGATCACTGGAGGTGCGCTGCTGGCCATCGGCTGCCGTCAGTTGTCCCTCACCCTGCACCAATCCATGCTGAGCCACGTGCTCAACAGTCCGGTGTCCTTCTTTGACGCCCATCCGCGTGGAAGGCTTCTGAACCGCTTCACCGTCGACGTCGAGGCTATCGACACCCGACTGTACCTGACCGGAAAACAAAGCGTCCAGAACACCCTGCTCATGCTAGCACGGTTGTTTGTCATCGGCAGCCAGGTGCCGCTGATTCTGGCCGTGGGGTTCGTCGCCGCCATCTTACTCGGGTTGGGAATGGTAAGCTAGAGCAATTAGAAAGGCACGTTGAAAGCTATTTACGTTTTCTTTTAGCCACTGTCCAACAAAGTTGTTGCGTCTATTCATCTGTCTCAGCGTCACCTGACATTGGTTAACACACCAGCGTCCCGTACGTGCCACCGATTCGGTGCTTAGAGCCGAGCGGGAATAGCACGGGTTGGAAAATTCTGGCGACATTCTCGATGGTAGATAAGGTGTTAAGAAGTCATTGCGGTGGCATTGTTTTTCTCTGTTGTGAACTGCTTTAGGAAGCAAGACGACAGGAATTATTTATTTCATCTTCGGTCAGATACGTCAACACAATTTTGTGACGACTGTCAACATTAAATATTACGTGCCAGTATGGCTGAAGCGTTCAATAGCGAGACTCTCTTTTCGCAAACAGTGTAGGTAATTTCGATATTGCCACGCGTATCTCAGAGCAAGCACGCCCGTGACAGCATGCATGGTTATCGTGCTTGACTCTCATGCAAAGGGGCCGAGGTTTGGTGCCTGGGGGCCGATGTACCTTTTTGTTATTTCTGTGAATGTCGCGTTCTGGTTAATTCGAGAACCCTTTTGCTTGTTCAAGGACCGAATGTTCTGCGCGCCGAGCATTCTACGCCGATTGTTCCAGGAACCAACTCGTGTATATAAGGGACTCCGAGCGGCGAGCCGGAGTCAGTTTTGGCCCAGCGATCGATCCTGCTGTTCCGCCGACATCCACGCCTGCGGCGCTAACTTTCTACTGTTTGGTTTTGGGCACAGGTTCGATCGCCCCATTAAATGATTTATTCCTCCAGTTACTCGCCGCCTTATCACACTCTAGGTGAGGTGCAGGGAGCACCTTATGCTTAAGGTTCCTCATTTGTTCCCGCAAACCCGTCAACTAAGTTGGATTCCAAGCTAGAAAAAAGCTCTTTGAAAAACCTGAAACTCAGGCCGACCGCCGCACCCAAGGGCAGCCTTCTGAATTTTGTTGCTGCTGGACGAGCCCAAGCCGAAGAATAAGACGATGGCCGAGCAGTCGCCGACCCCTGCCACTTCTACCATCGTTTACCTGCCCGTCCCACCACTAAGGGTGCTCCGTTCCACGGCGAACAATAAGAAGACGTCAAAGACTGGATAGATCAGTACAAGTGCGTTGCCCGCTACACTGACTCGACCGACGAGCAGCGCCTACACAACGTGTAATATTTGCTTGAGGGGACTGCCATGCACAGGCACGGAAATTATGAGTCCTCTTTGACATTGTGGGTCGTTTCCAAGAGCGAGCTGAAGCGGCTGTTTGTCAGCAAACACCGCCAAGAGAGATCTGAAGACGTACTTCGAACCAGCAGCCAGGACCTTAGCGTGAGCTTCAATGGCTTCGTGGAGGATGTTCTGCGCCTGAGCTCCCGCGCCAACCCTCAGACTGCAAAGGAGAAGAAGCTAAGAATCCTCATGCTATCGTGAAGGACAATATCTTCGGCGGCCCTGTATGCAGCCCGCCGACAACAGTCGAAGGTTTCGCCACCGAGGCCACGAACTTCGAGCGCGCCCTGCAAGCCCTAGCCGGTCACTACCAGAGACTACACGGCGTCGCTGCCCTCGGGCCTTTTAGCGGCGATCTTAAACTCAGCATTCCAGACTTTGACAAGATCATTCGCGACGTCACCCGGGAAGAGCTCGGGAAGCTTTTGCCTGCTCTCAACTAGCCGGTTTTGCTATTTGCTATCGATAGTCGAAGTTGTCCGAGAGGAAGTTGTGGGGTTCTTTACGGAAATCCCTCCAATAATAATTGCCGCCCGATCGGTATACGCTCTCCGCCCGTCACCCAGGGAGTGACATAACACAACGAGAAGACAGCGAATGGGTTTACTGTACCTCCCGGTTGCCCGTGGTCGAGAACCGGCAGTTCGGGCACGCCGACCCTTGTTGTCGCCCGTCGATCAGAGCTCGCAGTCGGAGTCCGTGTCCAGGCCTGCGGATCGTCCTTCCCACGCCAGTGCTGCGTAGGCTGGCTGTCTCGGGCTATCACTGCCCGAGTCTGTCTGCGGAAGCACCCCGGAATCGTCGTAGCCCAGGTCATATGGCCAGGGCTCGCCGTTTCCACCGGTCCGGACTTCGAACCTCGCTGCTGGACCGCTCCGGGGTTCGCCATGGGCCAGGCCAGGCAGCCCGGCTCCGACGTTCTCGCCCAGCTCCAGCCTCGCTCAGTACGCACTGCCTCGTGCCAGCTCGTGACTTTGCCGACCGCCTGTCACGTGCCCCCTCCCTCGTTTTTCACCCTCGGCTCCCAGAAAGTTCAGCGGGCATTCCAACCGGAAGCTCTTGCCACTGTAACAGCACCTGAGGAGCCCACTTTGACCTACGCCGCAGTAGCTCAAATAACCGGCGCAAGCTGCCTGACAGTATTCTACGCCGCCTCGACGTGACCTACCAGCGCCGCTGCCTTTCCGACGTCGTGAGGGGCAGCCCCAGCTCGTCCGCAGGAAATGGCGCCTGGAAGATGGATTTGTGGCGTACGGCCGATCGACGACCGCCCTCTTATCATTGCGGCGAGGCCGACCACGAATACCGGAAGTGCCAATACCGACAAATGGGGTGGCGAGGTTTTCCGGCGAGTGAACCGCGACCCCACCTTGGGGAGCGATCAAGGGACATCGAGTATCGAGTAGTACCTCCGACGGCCCCTGTTCCCGGTGCCGACTCTACCACGAGGTTCCCGTTCGCCTTCGCCTAGACGTGCGCTTTCGTCCTTCCGCCGCTCTCGGCGGGAGAGCCTGACCTCACCCCCGTCCCTATCTCGTCGGAGAAAACTGCGTACGGCAACGCCTGGAGGTGGCGTAGCAGAAGACGACCGAAGAGCTTACAAGAACAACGGAGCGCTCCTACTCTCCCGACGCCACGCATCGCAACGACGCTCCTTCAACGGTGCCCAACAACCTAAACATTATTATCTTAGGCCTCGACGCATCGGCACTCGTGGACACCGGAGCAGACAACTCAGTCATCAAGTGCGAAGCTTTCTCGCCGTCTTCGCAAAGTGACGACGCTGTAGGATGGACTTCAAATATAAACCACCGGAGAGCACCTCATCACACCAACCGGCCGATGCACCGCTCGCGTCGGGATCCATGCTGCAACGTGCCCTGATAAGTTGATAGTTCGGCAAGACTGTGCGAGAGACGTTATCCTCGGAATGCAGTTTCTCTGCGAGTATGGCGCAGTCATCAGCCTCGGGGCAAACCAGTTGACGCTGCGAAAGCCTGTTCTTACGCCGATGGAGCCCAACCTGACGTCACCCGCGATCCGAGTTATTGCCGACCATATGAACCTGCCGCCGCGGTCGAGTGTTTTCGTAAATGGCGCAGCCATGTGCAGTCAAGCTCTACTGGAAGGTACCGCCCTACTACTCCTTGAAAAAGGAATTGGCGTCGCACGAGGCGTAACAGGTATCCAAGAAGTACGCACAACTCTTCTCGTGATTAAATTTCGAGAGAAGCCGCAGCACCTAACTAAAGATACCACCGTAGGACACGTAGAGGAGCTTCCGGCGCCTCGTCGTCACAGCACAAGAGCGCGCCGCCTCCAAAGATCGACATCAACTCCGAGCTCCCAGCTCCAAAGCGCCGACAACTGGTTGATCTCCTTGATTAATACAGCTAGTGACTGTTTTGCTAGGTCGTCGAAAGTTCGCCAAACACCAGTGGCAAAGCATCGCACGGTTACCGACGGCGACGTGCACACAGTCCACCAGTCACCATACCGTGTCTAGTTAAAAGAGACGGAATTCTTCCAAGAACAGGTTCAGGAAATGCTCGATGATGACATCATCAAGCCGTCTTGAGTCCATAGGCTTCACCAGTCGAGCTCGTAAAGTGGAAGGACGGAACCCTGAGATCCTGTATGGACTATCTTTGACTCATTACTATGACAAAGAAAGACACCCGCTCCACTGTATCGACGATACCCTAGACCGTCTGCGCGACTCCCGATACTTTTGGTTGATGTACTTGAAGAGTGGCTACTGTCAGATCGAGGTTGACGAAAGGGACACAGAGAAAACTGTCTTCCTCACACCCGACGGACTGGACGAATTTAAAGTGATGCCCTTCAGAGTATACACAGCACAAGGTGACCTTCCAGCGTGCCATGGACACCGTGCTAGCAGGCTTAAAATGGCAGAGCTGCCTCGTCTACGTCGACGACATTGTTCTGTTCGCCAGCAACCTCGACGAGCACTTATGACGACTCCGCGCCGTACTTCGAGCCATCAGGTTCACCGGACTAACTCTCAAACCAACCAAATTTCGGTTCGCTCATGGCCAGCTCACGTTCCTAGTACACGTCGTGAGCAGCAACGGTGCTCGTCCTAACCCAAAGTAGACGAGCACCATAGCCGAATTTTCCCGCCGTCAAAAAAGAAAAGGCCGTAAGAGATTCCTCGGTCTCTGTGCCTACTACAGGCGTTTCGTTCTAGATTTTGCGAAGCTTTCTGCTCCCCTGACATAACACACAAACGACGCCATCAAGTTTCAGTGGACAGAAGAGCACCAGCTGGTGTTCGACAAGCCTAAACGAACACTTCAAACACCTCTTTTCTTTTGCCATTTGGACTAGCGTGCACGAACATAAATTCACACGGACGCAAGTAACACGGCGCTTGGTGCAGGGGTGGTTCATTTACAGGAGGGAACAAAGCGGGTAATTGCCTATGCGAGCCGGACACTGTCGAAGGAGGAGGGTAATTACTCTACGACGGAAAAAGGAACGCCTCGCCGTTGTCTGGGCCATCGCCAAGAACCCTGTTGCTTGTCAGAGGACCGAATGTTCTGCGAGCTGAACATTTTACGCTGACCGTTTCAGGAGCCCACGCGTGTACATACGGGGTTCCGCGAGGCAAGCCGGAGTCAGTCTCGCCCCAGTGCTCGGTCCTGCTGTTCCGCCGAACATCGACGCTTCCGACGCTAACCTTGTTTAATTTTGTTTTGGTCGCAAGTTCGCCAAAACATTTTGTTTCTCTATTTGACGCCTCATCATTGCCCTTAGTGACAATATCAGCAAAAGTTTTAATAAAACCAGAAGCACTCGTAAAGTTAATGAGGCCTTACAAGTCAAGAAAAACACTAGCGCATGTAAACTGTTCATTGCTAGCCAGAACAAGCGATCGGTAGTTTTTTTTGTGTGTGTTTCTTTTTTTCTCACAGCATTTAGACGTTAACAGCAAAACTTCTAGTGCTGTGAAAAATGTATCTTCGGTGCAGCATTAAGGGGTAAATGTCTGAGTCTGCTAATATGTTGTCTGAGTAAAAGTGAAAAAAAAACGTTTTTTGTTGTTTATGTTGTGCCGCGCAGTGCATATTTATGCGCTTTATTTTACATTCATACATCTAATAATGTCGAAAACAAACAATCACCGGAAGAAGTCTTCTTTAACTACTCCCGACAGAAAAGCAAAGTGAGGATGGTTTGGGTAGTTTTGTTTATATTGTTTCATATTCATTTGAGGGGGGGGGGGGAGGAAGACAGTTTACGTTTTTTATGAAAGATTCTCAGTACAAACCATCTCCCAATGAAACCTTTCGCCAATTTTAAAAATAAACTGTGTCTTCGACACCAACCGGAAAAAAACAGTCAATCGTTAATTGTTCATTTCAATTGCTGAATTCCCGTTAAATTTGGTGGGAAATGGGCCAAATTGCAGGCGTAGCGCCTCGCCAAGAATCGTATTGCGCAATCTTGCCAACTTGAGGACATGAATCTAACCTGCGTTAATATGAATCAATCTACACTTACGTCCTTCGTTTTACCTTGTTGGCTGACTGAGAGTTAAAAAAACGTAAAAAGTAAATTATTTTGTTCGTGTTTTCTTTTTTTTTTTTTTTGCTTAGTGTTTTTTTGTTTTTTTCGGCGTCCTTATCAGCCGATGTTACTAACTGATTGACTGCGGACCAATGATAAGGTGCTCGTGATTACCCACGCCCGGCCATTCTTAACCTCTTGGTAACCATAGCCCCACTGTCTCTGATGTCAGTCCCCCTCTCTTCACAGCGCATTGTCGTGCGAGCATCCATCAGCCTCCGGTTCCTCGAGAGCACCTACGTGTCCAGGCTGCTCCAGCACGTCACCGAGACCGTAGACTCCCTGAGCACCGTCCGATCGTACGGCGTCGTAGACCGCTTCTGCCACCACTTCTATCGGCTCACGGACGAGGGCATGCGAGTGGTCTACGGCTTTACAGCCTGTTTCCGCATGGCCAGGACCATGGCCAGTCTCCTGGGCTTCGTGGTCGTGCTCACGACGCTTATTCTGACCACCACGTTCTCTTCCGAGGCAGATGACGTCACCAGGGCCAGCAGTGTTGGGCTGGCCCTGAGCTCTTCAGTTGCAGTGAGCCGAGAGATTTTCTAATACTATTTTTTAAGACATCCGTTGTGTGTACTTGTCCGCAGAGCACTTGGGAGACCCAAACGTTACGGAGGTTGTTGAATGGCAAAGCTGAAATTGTGATTAGACGTAAAAGAAGCTGCCTACGCTACGATGCCCTGGAACGCTTCTCCGACTGGTGGGTTTACGTCCTTAAAAAAAAAAGTGGTCCCTTCATTTCCGCATGATGACGTCATAAAAATTCCCTGCTGTCGCCGGTCGCGATCCTGGCGGTGTCTCAGCCGCGGTGGTGGAGGTGGCAGACGCCTGTTCTGCTGCAGGTCGCTCTTCAGCTGGATAGTCTACGGAAGTCTCAGCAGCCAGGAGTTGAGACTCCGCGACGGCAAGGACACTGGCGTTCGCTCGTCGTTTTTGCCGAAAGTTCTACGACCAACCGCCAGGATTGCCACATCCGACAGCACGTGACGCCACCTCCGGTGTCGTATTTTGTTGACACCCAGTGACAACCTTCGAAGCACGGGCGGTACGGAACGCGAAACACACCAGTCGAAGACCCGTTCCGAGCACCGTATACTAAAATCTCGGGACGATAGGTTTGAGACAAAAAAAATATACAAATGATAAAAGTTGTTGATGTCTATGGCGGCGTTCGTACGAGACCCCACAGTAGACACTTAACCATTGCAGGAGACATCCAAGTACTTTATTGTGCTGTACTGACAGCTTAAGAAATACAATGTGTGGCGAGTTTTGAGCATATCATTATCGCTCGGCAGCCAGTCAGATTGCTGCATCTGCCGGTATGACCGCCAAAGAGCCAATCAAGAAGCTTGAGCGTCCTTGGCCATACCCTGCACTTCTTAAGCTGTCGGTTACTATAGCAGCTCCAAGCACATCCAGACGTAATCAAGTAGAGGCGAGTAGAGCCACTAAATGAGCTGCGCTTAGAGTATCGGCACTCGGTTCCCTGGTATTGTTGTGGGCGCCGCCATTTTGGCTCGTATGCAGAGCAGACGCAACTGCCGATCGTCATGATTCAAAAGTGCGACTTCCTCAGTATTAGGTTCGGTGTTAGGAAGGTCATGCAATATTTCGTTGCTCTGTCACGAACTGTTTAAACATTTGTGGAGGGCGGAAAGGCTTTTCCTGTGATTTCAGATAAAGCTTCAGATAACTGGCAACCATGATTTTAAGACACAATATGGCCAAGTGTCGTTACTCTGAAGCGTAGCTTATTTAGTGGCACTAGAGGCGAGGATTGAACGATACACTCCTGCATGGTGCAGCGCGAGTGGTCGCTAACGTGCAATGTCTTGGGACGTCGACGAATTTTGGTTTTAATATACAGGATGTGCACTAAAGGCTGAAGTCCATGGATCGAATAATGCGACGAAAGCTGAAGAACTTCGCCTGACGGCACGCTCGCTTTGCGCGCGACGTATTAGTCCCTGTGCTGATGACATGTGCAATGTAAAAGCCTTCGGGCAAAATTCGCCGAGTTTCCGCATCATAACGCACTTTATTTATTGTATGTACTTGCCGCCAACAAATCTCGTCAGCGTAGAGGGCGCCGTGGCGCCGAGCTTAGCAGAAAATCTTTGGAATCTTTTCACTACGCCGGCGCTCGTCTCTCTAATGTACGATATTAAAAGGGCGCTATGAATATTAAAAGGAAAACTAAATAAGAAAGCAGGGGTAAATCCCTCACGACTCTCCCAATTTTCGTACGGAGACGATCGGTCAATGCCTTCAATACTTTGGTATCACACGTTGTCCCGAAAAGGGGCGCAACGTGAAAAACAGGGAAAAAAAAGAGAGCGAGACCGAGTAAATAATTTTATTTGCATGAACTATGCCTCCAGACTAGGCGCAAAATAATGCAAATACTTTTTTTTTTTACTTTCTCTCCCACGTTGCGTCTTATTCACACGAATGACAAATGAAAAGGTGGCAAATAACTGAAAAAAACTAAGCGTTTAAAGGGTCGAACTTATGGCCAAAACAAAATAAGAATAATAGCAGGTGTCGTAGGCAAGCGTGAATGTCGGCGTAGTGGCAGATTGAGCGCTGGTGAAGAATTGACCTCCTAGAGACACGCGGAGCGCCTTTTGTTGACGCACGGGTTTCGCGAACTTTCGAACTAGCCATGTTCGATTAACCTGAGACTGGGGTGGACAAGAGACAGTAAAACGTAGAAGAGACAGAAAATAGACAGTACGCCGTCTCAAACTCAGCTAACTCGTTTATTTAGTCCACCTCCCTATACAGGGGGGGCCAAGCTCCGGCTAGCGAGCCGCATGCGGCTCTTCGCGTGCCAAAGTGTGGCTTGCGCCTCCCTCCCCTACCCCCCCCCCCCCCACACACACACACACACAAACACGCACACCCACCTCCCTCCAGGTCACAGGAACACTTCCCCAAAAAGAGAAATGGAACGCGTTTTAAATTGAAAGAGAGCTTGCGGTTTGGTAGTCTCGTGCTACTGGTACCTTATATACAGTTGGACTGCTTTTGACTCGGATAGATTAAAAGTAGTTCGAGTTTCGTTTATTGCGCTGAATAAAAGTTTTCGCCCCCCCCCCCCCCTCCCCCCCACGGCTCTTGGAAGTTTTGTGGTTTTGTTTGCGGCTCTTAGGCCGGGTAAGCGTGGCCACCCCTGTTATATAGTCTCAATCTGAAGGTGATCTCCACCAAAGAAAGGACGAAGTCTATACAGTTCAAGCGTCAGTTTCCATCACACAATGTAAGAACGTTCACAGCCTTACATACAGGTCGACGCAATAAGGCAATATACGTCCACCTTCAAACTTTAACAAAAGGATATCTTCCCCTTCTATTCTAAACACAGTTCCCACTTCTGATTCAAAAAACACCCCCTCCACCTACTAAAAAAAAAAAAAAAAAAAGAAGAAGGGAAACGGTTTTGGGCTGACACACTTAAAAAAGAAAAGTGCGTTTTACAGTTTTTTGGGGCAATCAAAATCAGGGTCACACTTCAAACAACCCGAGTCTTAGAAGAAAATAAAACATGGCATTTTTAGAAAGCTTTCTGAATTGCTTTCGAATTTCTCGGGCGTTGTAGAAACTATTATTACAACAAAATAATAAATGTTGCGCGGCCCTCAGAACTCGAACCTGGGGCCTCTGCGTGCGGGTCGTGTGTGTTTCCATTCGGCCACGCACGTGACATTACTCAGCCTTTAAAAACCGCATCACGCCGATGCAGCACACAATTAAATACAAGAAAACGGAACGGAACATTCAGAAGTCACAGTTCTCAGTCAGTCCGCATCTCTATCGATCGGAATATGGCTCGAGGTGGACGACGTACACCCCCTCGGGTTGTAGCTAGCGCCTTGCAGGTGTCCGCTTTCCCTCAGGAAGAACTTTGTATAGTTGAGATCTCCGAGAGCGTCGAGTGATCTTGTAGGGCCCGAAGTATCGCTTGAGGAGTTTCTCGCTGAGACCGCTCTGACGAATTGGTGTCCCCACCCACACTCTGTCTCCGGAACGAAAGTGGGCGTCAAGGCGCCGAAGGTTGTATCGGCGAGCGTTGGCACGTTGTTGATCGTGGATTCAAAGCCGGGCAAGCAGGCACCTCCTCTGCTTTCTGACTGATCAGATGGCCATCGTCGCTTCGGTCATCCCCTGGCTCATGGGGCAGCACCGAGTTAAGCATGGTCGTCACCTTTCTGCCATGCACCAGCTCAAATGGTGTAAACCCGGTGCTATCTTGAACAGCCCTGATGTAAGCAAATGTGCCGTACGGAAATACTTCGTGCCATGTCTTGTGCTCTATGTCGACGTTCATGAAGATCATGTCAGCGATCACCTTATTGAGCCGCTCCGTAAGCCCGTTGGTCGGTGGATGATAAGCGGTGGTTCGACGATGGCTGTTGTGGCTGACACGAAGGAACTCCTGCGCCAGCTGTGCCATGAAAGATCGCCCTTGGTCTGTGATCAAGACTTCCGGGGCGTGGTGACGAAGGAGGATGGCCTCGATGAAGAGCTTGGCGACTTCCACCGCTGTTCCCGACGGAAGCCCTTTATTCTCCGCATATTGTGTGAGATAATCTGTGGCAACGATTATCCAGCGGTTCCCCCGCGTCGACGGTGGGAAGGGCCCGAGCAAATTTATTCCTAGCTGCTGGAAGGGCGTAGTCAGTGCAGATGCCCACTGTAGGAGTACTGCTGACTTTGTTGGTGGCTTCTTACGCCGTTGCCGCTCATGACACGACCTGGTACTATTTGTCCCGAATCCGGGCGAGTGTCCTAGTGTAGCCGAAGAGTCCAGCCTTTGGGTCGTCGTGGAAAGCTTGAAAAATTTCGCCTCGAAGGCTGGTCTAAAGAGAACCAGCAGGAACGCAGGGCTGCTGGTTTCGAAGCTATTTTTGAAGAGTAAACCTCGTCGAAAGACGAAACTTGGCAGATCTTGAGAAAATACTCGGGGAACTGAACCTCCTCCACTTTCGGGGTGGTCGATCACGGCACGAAGTTCCAGTAGTTTATATGAAGTGCTCACATGTCGGTAACACTAACAGCGCCAAAGAAACTTGCGTCGTCGTCGTCTTCATTGCCTGTGGGAGGAGATTCAACTGGGGCCCCAGACATACAGTCGGCGTGGCTGTGCTTGTGACCGGAGTACAATGGTGAGATGAAATTCTTGAAGACGAAGATCTACAGCTGGCGAGGCGTCCTGATGAATCCTTCAGGTTCGCGAGCCAACAGAGGGCGTGGTAGTCTATAACTACACGGAATGGGCTCCCGTACAAGTACGGATGGAACTTTGTTATTGTTCAGACATCGGCAAGATACTCCTTGTCGGTCGTTGAGTAATTTCGCTGTCTTGGATAAGACCCTGCTCGCGTAAGCGATCTCCCTCTCTGTTCCCTCTCTTCGCTGGACGAGCACCGCTCCGAGTTCGGTGTTGCTGGTGTCCGTGTGATTTTCCGTCTTTGCTGACTGATCGAAATGTCCGAGGATATGGGGCGACTGGAGTCTTTGCTTTAGTTCGTTGAACGCTCGTTCCTGCTCATTTTCCCACTGAATTGTTACGTTGTCCTCCGTCAGGTACGTGAGTGGTGTAGAAATTTTCGTAAAATCGCGAACGAAATGTATGTAGTGCGCGTACCGCCCAAGAAGTCTTCGTACTGCCTTGTCGTCTGATGGCTTCAAAAATTCAGCTACAGCACAGGTCTTTGCAGGTTCAGGGCTCACACCCTGAGCACTCACGACGTACGTAAAGAATCAAGTCCACAGTCACTTAGCCACAGGGAAAACAAACTGGAAAGAACATACCCTATAGTTTTATCTCCTCGCCAATAGTCAGTGATACGTTAAGAATTTGGGAGAAACCACTCCTAGCCCTTCCAACCTTATACACCAACTCATGTTTACAAACAAACCGGAGCGCCCGGAGCGCCCCTAGCGGACGCCACCGGCGCCGCGCATGCGCGATGGGGGTGTGGGCAAAAAGCTCGCCGTCGCCCATAAACAAACCATTGAAATGCGATGTTGTCGGCGCCGGTGTGAGTCCCCGCGCTCTTTTTCGCGTTGGAACTGTTGATTCTACGTCCTCCTAACGATGTCTGACTACTTGAGCAGCGTCAGCGAAATTAACGAGGCTCGTTACACCGCAAAACTTCGCGTGAATAATCTGGCATGCGGCGATTCATTCCGCGTGGACGCCGCAGAACGTACGCTAAAGCCTGATTCACATGATGAGATTTCGCTCGCAATTTTCAGTAGCGACGTCGTTCGGACTGCAAAAGCGTGAACCGTAGCTGAGATGGTCGACGTCGATTCTGAAAATCGCAAGCAGAATCTAACGAAGTGAATCAGGCATTACAAGTCGGTGAAGGCCAGTGGTAACAATGATCAACATCTCCTTGTATCTGCTGTTTACGTCGAGCCTGCTTACCTAACCTTCAAACTTAAGTCTTTTAAGGCCTGCACTTAATTCTTATCGCAAGTACCGGGCCCACGTTTGGTCTACGGGCCGGTGTCCTATAAAGAGCAGACGACAAGCAGAAACGTTTGAAAGAGCAGACGACAGTTCGAACGATCAGGCGACCGTTTGAACTTGAAGACGCACTAAACGTAGTCCGCAGGTGGTCCGTACAACTTGACGGTTTTCCGGCGTTCATTTTGGAACCAAACAAATAAATTTGATGGCCAGCAGTATCCGTGAATTTAACCCAAAATGCTTCCCGCCCAAGCAATCGTTGTCCGACGGCGTCTGGTTTTCCCTTTTCACGGCACATATCCGCGTTCTCGGACGAACCGAGCGCATGAAAACTGACCTTCAAACCTTTCTCGACTCTCTTGGTACAGCCCCAGTCGCAGCATTTTGGCGACAAGGCAGGTTTTTGTCTGGTTCCTTTCAAAACAACACAGGAATACACGTCTCAAATGGGCACTTCCGCCCACAGCCCCAGACCGGAAGTGCGTCCGACGCGCCACCACCGCGCCGTGACGTAACAGAGATGAGTTGGTGTATAGACGCTTTGCAGCAGCTGTGCATGGGCGCCGCCATAACTGACCTTCAGTTTTTGTTTCTTCTTATTACATTTACTTCACTTCATCATAACCACTGCAGGGCAGGTTATTGATATTTTAGATTGTACTGCGTCCTTCTCCACAGCCTTGGGCTCTGTGGAGGCTCGTCAACGCTCGCTTCAGTGGCTCGGCATATGGGAAAGACAAGAGAAGGTCAGCAATGGCGGCTGTAATTTTGCGCGTGTGAAAAGCGTCTATAGAGCAAACGCTGAAAAGGAGGCTACCTCATTCCACCGCTCACTCGGCTAAAGTGGAAGGTGGCGGGCGTTCCCTCTGAACTTTTGTAGTTGGTCAATAACCTTTTCTTTCTTTTAATTTTGATTTTGCTGGCTCCACGTTAACTTCAAGAGGATACATGTAGTCGGAATTTAGCAGTTGGTAGCTGTTACTATAGTGTTTTTAAAATGTTTATTTAACGTGGTACGATTTTTGTCTATTTTTTGCTAATTGTGTTTTTTTTTTCTAGGTTCCGTTGACCTTGTCGACCATCTGCTTAATAATGTTCAACGTGTTTCAACAAATTGTATCCTTGGAGCGCTGCCTGGAGTACACCAAGCTCCCGAAAGAGGTCGGTGTTTTACCTCAACAAGCTACTACTTTGCATTCAACACTGTGGAGTTAGTGAACATTTGACAAAGACCGAACATATTCTAAAGTAAATCATTACAGCAAGCGACAAATAACACTGGTTCTCGAAGGTTGCACTTGCTTCCATGACAACATTAAAATATCTTCCATTGTTTTATAATATAGATTTACTTTTTCTTGTCATAGGCGTCTTAAACGGTGCATCAATCTTTTCTCAGTCGGATTGCCACGCGGTGATTTTTTAAATGTTTTAAATGTTTATAAAGGTTCCTCAAAACACATCGTTTCCTGTACCTTATAAGTTTGAAACGTGCTCTGGTGGTAACAACTGAGTTGCGTTTGCACTGGAAATGTAAATTTGCTAGCGTGAATTAGCCCACACTTCCCAAGTGTCGATGTGACTAAAGTGATAGTTTTATATATTTATGAAATTATTAACACTCCACAACTAAATCGCGATAAAGGATTTTTTAAAACTTGAAACACAATATTAAAGAGAATTACGGGACTCGCACATAAGCTTTAGAAACATATATAATAACATGTTCCTCAACAATAAACAAGTAAAGTGAACTTTATTGAATATCTTATGGCTAAAAAAACCCGGAAGCTACGAGTAGCTCGGAATTTTACGTCGTTTTGGATTTGTGTTATAAAGCTGGCTTAAAATTAGTTTAAAGGAAAGTTCAAACACTTCGTGATGAAAAACGAGTTAAAGGTAAATTCTGGCCTATTTTTACCCATTGAATCTGAATACTACGTTTGCTTTTTCCCCAATATGTAACTGAACCCGAGAAAACACTAACAACCTCCGAACAGTCGCGATGTCATACTAGGATCTTTGTGCCGTCAAGCACGTGTCGCTCGTGTTGCCAGCGCGTGCAATTGCAAGCTTGTCAGGCTTTCCCCGCAATGACATCTGTTGTTACGTCTCTTTTCAAATTTTTTTTTTTTTTTTAGATTAGCAAGGGTGCGCGCGAGCATACCTTTAATCGGCGCTGAGATGCGCAGAGCGGAGATTCCGAAAACTCCTAATATGACGTCACGGCCCGGAAAGAGATTTTGCGGTACTTCGAACATAACTTTCTGCAGCCTCCGTGCACAAAATTAGAAAATAATATTGATATTTGTGTTCCTGGAGGTTAAATGAAGGCTATTTAAGTGTGTTTTTGTTTTGTTTTGTTCTTTAATACACAATTGCTTCAGTTTTCTTTTAAAGCGCAAGCAAGACATTTCTCTGGTTCAAATGCAGTGCTATATATCTAGGATGTATGCAGGGTTCCGTGTATTCGAATAAATCCGGAAAACTGCGAAAAACACCAGCCGGTAAAATTTTGGTCAATTCGGATTTATCCGATAAGCTCCGAAATTTCATGTGCCCCCCCCCCCCCCCCCTCGGGGAAAAAAAGAATAAGTAAAAGACAGTTCCTTTTACAATTTTATCAGCGCAGGGAAAATGGTCCTGAGATAATGCCATCATAATTATCTTTCAAATTTCGAACCTTTCTCAAAATGGGTGTTACCGCCTGTCTCGTCGAGGTTGATTCAGGGCAACACGTCATTGTACAGTCGGGTCACGACAAAAGTCACCCTTTTGGTTTCCAGTTTGAGCCATGCGATTTGTGACTTAGAAAAATGAGTGGGCATGTTTGAGTAACACTGAAAGCTAAGGACCATAAAGATTTTATAAAATAGGAAAGAGGGGCAATTGAAACTTCTCTATGACATCCTTAACCACTCCGCCGCGGGCTAGATTGATGGATAAGGATGGGATGACCACGAGCTTCCTAGCGACTACCTCTAGGGAGCTTATTGATTTTAAGGTATCGACATTTATCGAAGTACGTCTTGTGTCGGACTTTGGTCGTGGGACATATGAGTGTTGCCAATGGCAATGACAGCAGCGCCAAAACCAACTGAAGAAATTTCGAGTAATACAATCGAGTTTTATTTATTATTTCTTTTTGGCTGGCATACGTTGACATCCGTTTATTTATTTATTTATTTATTTTTAATAGGGTACACTGCAAAATTGAACGCCGAATTTCGGAGAATTTGGAATCAAACAAATATAAACTCCCATAAACTCCGAATCTTTGGCAAAAAATATACTCCGAAAAACACCCTCCAAGTTTGACGAAAAATAAACTCCGAAAACACAGAACACTAGATGTGTGACACGTCCTCGATGTCTCATCATATGTTACATAAGCTTTGCGGCTTTGGTCTTTCTTTTTATTTTACTTGCATATCTCGACTTTCATTTTTTTAATTAGCAAAAGTAAACGATTAATCTTATACTTCGTTTTACATTAAGAACAACCGCAGCCAATCCTATACAATCCGATGAAGTCAATTTAATCAGCGAAAAATGTGTATCGTCACGGCTATCAGGGTTCAATTATATCGAAATTTTACTCTGCCTGGTCTTGATTGGTCGACTGGAATGGTGTCACATATAAAGAGTATTACTTCTAGGAAAGCGGCATGGTTACTTTCTTATTCAGTAGGGTACGTTTTTGGGCTAATTGGTTCATCTTAGTAAAACATAAAATAGCGCAAAAAAGACAAGGACAAGAAGTATAGAGGACAAGCATTTGTCCTGTATACTTGTTGTCCTTGTTTTTTGTGCGCTATTTTATATGTATAACTTTTTTATTCAAATTTTTATGGGTTTACTCCGTTAAACTCCTGCCAAAATACAGCTGATGATGTCCTTGATTTATGCTTGTCAAGCGCTCCCATAGAGGTTATTGTGCCGGCAGTCATACCCTTGGTGTTGATGTATATCATACTCCCTTTGTTCAGTTTTGCCTGTCATCTAGGCGCCGTGCTAGCCATCAGTTGTCTCCGTTTTATTATCGCAGTGCTGATTACTACGGGTTTTACAATCGCCTCGCTCATTGAAACTGGTCTGACGTATTATCGGACCGAATTGCATATCCGGTCACTACTAAGTTGACTTCATTAGTATCTAATGCAATGAAGGATTTTATTCCAAAACAACAGGCTCGTAAATTTAAGTATCCTAGCTGGTTTTCGAGAGAGCTAAAGCGCCTGCTTTGTATCAAGTTGCACTATGATCGAACCCATAAGAAAACTGGACTGAACACCTGGTACCTTAAATTCAGTGTTCTCTTCATTCATTCATTTAGTCATTTATTTATAATTCCTTGAGCGCCCGTTAGGGCATTATACAAGGAGGGTCAATAACACACTAAGAATTATCATTGAAAATGAATTAACACTCACGGAGAGGAAGTCAGCAATACAGGTGAATTAAAGAACAAGAAACTAAAAGTAGTTATCAACATTACACAATATTATTAATATAGTTTATTGGTATGTATTGTGAACAGTAAAAAGGAAGGGAAAAAACAATTAGCAGGAAGACATGTTTATAAGTTCGAGGTAACTGATTAGTTCTTAGACAAATCTATCAGAGTCAGTCTCGGTTACAACGCTAACGGGTAATTTATTCCAGTCCTTGATTGTCATGGGCAGATATGAATTATTAAATGCCACAGTTGAACTAAAAATCGGGCGAACTTTGCAGGAGTTATCATGGCGGAGAGATATACTGTGGGGTAGAAGGAAGAGGGATGCTCTAATAGAGGTACTGTTATAGTATAATTTATGAAACAGGGTCAGTCACGAAAGAATTCGCCTAAATGAGAGTGAGTGAAGGTTAGCTTTGCTCCTTAGATAGTGAAACGAGAGTAGTCTGTGAAAATGAACCTTAAACCTCGGTTTTGCATTGCCTCTTATTTCATAATTAGGTAATGCTGCCATGGGGACCATACAGAAGGCGTATACTCTAGACGATATCTAACAAATGTTATTTATGATAATTGTTTGATTGCAGATGAGGCCATTTCGAGGTTGCGCCGATGATATCCCAATGATGGATTAGCCTTAGATAAAATAAAATTAATGTGAGTTGCCCAAGGTAGATCAGAAGTTAAATGAACACCGAGGTATTTGTAAGATATACAGGGGTCAGTTATTGTGCCGTTGAGTTTATATGAAAATAGTAATGGGGAGTGTGATCTGGTGAAAGACACTTGTTTTGTGTTATTTACATTAACTGTCATTTGCCATTTTTGACACCATTTTTCTATTATTAGTAAGTCAGCCTGTAAGAGTAGGTGATCATTATTATTACTTATTGGTCTGTATAGAGCACAATCGTCAGCTAAGGGGCGAATTTCAGATGTTAGGTTAGCAGGAAGGTCGTTAAAGGGATGCTGAACCGAAATCTTGATTCCACAAAACACGCGGCAAAAGCGTGCAACAGGATGCTACAAACACCAAAGCATCACTCATACAGCAATATCTCGAACGGATGACCGTATTTTTCAAGAAAAGGAGGCGCATTTGAAAGAAATATTCACGTCATGTTTCTCCAAGAAGGAGAGGGAACGGCCTCGCGTCTTCTCCGCCTCGCCGCCTCGAGGGAGCGAATCGACGAGAGGAGGAAACTAGGTATCTTCACGGTCAGGCGCCTCGTCGGCCTGGTTCAATCTCGACCTCTTTTTCCCAAAATACGGCCGTTCATTCAAGATATCGCCTTACGAGTAGCGTTGTAGGGATTGTAGCGTCCCGCCTACATCTCCTGCATTGTTTTTTTCCTGAAATCCAAATTTCGGTTCACCATCCCTTTAACGTATATTAAAAACACCAGGGGCACAGAACACTACCTTGGGGTACACCGGACGTTACATGAGAAAGAGGTGAACGGGACTCGCTTACAACAGTATATTGTCTACGATCAGATAGGAATTTTTTTTATCCAAGTGATTAATGAACTATGAATACGCAGTTGGGTTAGTTTTTGTAGCAGATGTTGATGGGGCACTTTATCGAACGCTTTAGAAAATCTATGAACATCACATCGGTCTGTAATCTCTTATTAAGGCTACTATGAGGCTCATAAACGAAATGTATTAGCTTGTTATCACATGAATATGTCTTACGAAAACCATGTCTATTTTGAAAAAGCAGATCATAATTTTCCAGATATTTCATGATAGAAGAAAAAATGACGTGCTCTAGTGATTTACATGAGATACTGGTGAGAGATATTAGGCGATGTTCAATGCAACATTACGGTCATCACTTTTAAAAATAGGGATAACTCTACCGAGTTTTCAGTCAGACGGAAGCTTGCCGACATCAAGTGACTGTTGAAAAATGAGGGTTAAAAATTGGGATGAGATATGTTTTGTGTTTTTCAGCAATTTAGAATTTATTTGGTCCCCACAGAAGCTAGCAGATGTTTTGAGATTTTCTATCGCTTTCACTATACCCAAAAATGTAATTTCGATAGAAGGTATAGCAGAATGAGAAAGTTGATTTAGGAGAGGAATATTGTCATTGTTTTCTAGTGTAAATACTAAACTAAAGTAAGTATTTATTAGTGAGGCGCTTTTGCTATCAGATGCGGGAATTCCATTCATATTAGTCAGGTAGATGAATTTACGCTCTTTAGGATGAATGATCTCCCAGAACTTATTAGGCGTACTCTTTCAAATGTTAAGAAGGTCGAATTTAAAAAATCTGTTCTTTGCATTTCTCACTTCTCTTTTATATTCCTTAGCAGACGCGTTGTAATTAATCCATGTAATAGTACTGTCCTTTTCTTTAGCTTGCTTGAAATGTCGTTTCTTTCTACTAGTTAATTTAGAAATTGTCTTGTTCTACCAAGGCTTTGCATTGTTTGCTTTAATTCTGATGGTTGGAAGGTACGTGTCAGTCAGAGTTGTTACCTTGTTTTTAAAGGTATTCTAATTTTCCTCAAATGTTCTTTCATAAAAGCTGATATGAAAAGTATCATAAAACTGTTGAAGATTTCTAATAATTGTATCTTAGTCAGCTTTATTGTAGTCTTTAATAAATTTATAATGACATGATCTGATGACGACGTCAAACTGCAGGTTTATGTGTATATCATTGTGGTCACTAATAGCGGGAAGATGAGTTATGTTATTCACATATGAGGGGTCAGTGGTAAGGCACAGGTCAAGAATGCTGCTAGAGTGATGGCTCACTCTTGTTGGTTCAGTTATCATTTGGGAGAGGTTAAACGTGAGAACTAGCTCGATGAACTCATTATCACACTGATGACCTGATGACAGGGAGTTCCAATCAATATTCGGAAAATTGAAGTTGACAAATAGGATGACTGACGCATTTGGTTTCAGGTTATTAAAGATGAACGAGAGGGAGTCGTGAAGTTCGGTTATAAAACTAGCGTGATGATCGGGTGCGCTGTAACACACAACAATCAAGATATCGGAAGATTGAGAGTGAAGTTGAAGCCAGGGTTGGGCAGAAATACTCAAAAATGTATTTGGAAATACAAATACTGGGATACATTACAATAGTAGCTAAAATGCTGATATTGAAATATATCTGTAACAATGTATCGCGATACGTATCGGAAATACATTTTAAATAGAGGCAAAAGGTATTTGGAAGTACAAATACAGGAATACGTTTTAGGGAGGCAGAAATACAAATACAGAAATACTGATACTGCAATACATTTTTCAAATTTGTTCGAGATGTCAACTGAGATGAAGCTTGAAGTTTGAAGTGGAAGTTTTTGATCCCGAAATTACTTTCCCGTAGGCTTGGCACTTTGCCTTGAAGGTAGTGGTTTCCCACGACGAGAAGTCTTCGATGGGCACAGAAAAACGTTCCATCGAGGACTGACCGCGGTTTCTTCCCTGACATCCTGTCTGTCTGACAAGGGATGCGAAAAGGCTTCGACCTCTAAATAAATTCTATGTCACCCTAAACCCATCAAAACGTCATCACGCCCCTGCCAACATTGATCACATGACGTCACGGTGTAATGAACTGGTATTCTTTATCTTTAGGTATGGCCTTGAACATGAAACTTTATCACGCTGCTGTATATGAAAGGACAAAACATACTTTCGTTGCAAGTTACCTCGTTGAAGACCGTGCAGGCAGTGCCATTTGATATTTTTGAGAATAGTGGACCACCTGAAGCATTCTAGAACATACGTCTTGTCTTCTGTTAGGGTTGAAAAAAAACCATACGATGGCATCCCCATTTTGAAGGTCCTCCTGCCGACCCTCCGCCACCGACGCATGAATTGCAGTCCTCAAGTTTCGCCTAGCATCATCCAAACAGAGACTTGGTGGATTGGGACCTGATATTGCCGGTACAGGTGCGAGCTCTCCGAGAAACAGCGCGCTTAAGACCGAGTCGCAGGTGTACGAAGTCCGGGTCGGAACAGCGAGGCCACGACTGGTCTCCTTCTTGGGTTTCGGATCACCAGAGCAGCGGGTCATGTTCACGTCGACTTATGACGACCCTTGAGCCGTGCAATATTACGGGCGCAGCCGGAGATGCATTCGCATAAGTGTTGAACTTCACTGCGTGAGTCATCCTGCTATTTTAAGTTGACAACCGCCAGGCTCGTGCTGCAACGGACTGTGACTCAGCATTGCCGGCTGGGTGTACTGTGTACGCTGAGGCAGAGAGACGGTTAGCAGCGGGCGTTGTATGCCAGCAAACAATGACTCAAGAAACCCCTACCTAAAAACCTGTGGCAGAAGATGCCCTGACTCCACTCCTGGCACGCCACCTGGTTCGAGTCCCCCACTACGCCACACTTCTCAGAAGAGAGAAGAGCACGCATAAAAAGTAGTTTGGAGAATTGGAAGGAACCTTGGTCAGCATAGTCACAATGCCCCAGTAGCTCCTTGACCCTCGCGCCCTCAGAACTAGAAAAAAAAAAAAAAAAAACGTTCGGAATTTTTTTTTTGAAGAGGGGGGGGGGGGGGGGGGGCGGGGGCTATTTCACAAGAAATGTAACGAAATACATTTCATCTTGATTGTATCGCGATACAAAGAAACATCTAAAATGTATTTTGTTACAGGATTACAGATACTGGTGAAAAAATGTATCGCGATACAGAAATACAGATACGAAATGTATTTCTAAAATACTATCGCGATAGATTTGTATCGCGATACTGCCCAACCCTGGTTGAAGCCATACCATCCCAAGGTTACCCGGAACATTAACTTGTGACGCACTAATATGATTGCGGATAGTGATTAGGACACCGCCACCTCTCTTTCTTAGTCTGTCGCCATCTGTGTAAGGTATAATTCATATTGGGGGAACACTTCTGAGTTAGTAATTTTGGCTTCTAGCCACGTTTCTGTCAGAATAACCAGGTCGGCAGTGCACGATTCAATTAGTGATAATAGGTCGTTGCGGTTTGTTAAAACACTTTTTATATTTGTAAAAACGACCGAACATGACTTGGTGTTTCTGTGTACTCGGCAAGACTGGGGTGGGCGGCGTGTACACAGCTCTATGGCTTTTTCTCTTCGTGCATACTGTTTTTTGCAGAGTCGAAGAAAAAATGTTTTGTTATCAATGATTAAACTGTTCGAGCGCATCTTGCACTGCTTTCCTTCTTGCTTCGAAAAACTCAATCCGTTTTCCCCGTTCCTCGCGTCCTGCTGGTGAAAAGTACTCGCTGACGGCAAAACCCATACTTTTTAGTTTGTAACACGCGCTCAAGATTTTATCATTATGCTTGGTAGACTAAAGCTTGACAATGATTGGGCGTGTTTTATTATCGTTGAAACGACCTAGCCTGTGCGCTCTTTCCACGAAACTAGATTGTAGCGAAAAACTCAGGTTGCGAGAGCACATATCAAGAACCAGTTTTTTTTTATTGGGTCCATGTTTCATTTAGTTTGTCGTCATGGCCATAAAACACAAGATTGGTACATCGCATTCTATTCTCCCAGTCTTCACACCGTGATTCCAAAGTATGAATTTGCTCTGTTATTTTTGTGCTTTCTGCATCTTTGCGTATATCGTCCAAGCAAGACACCCTTGCTTCCATATTCGCTACTCTGTTAGTCAGGGCACTCACGGATAACTTAGTAAGAAACTGATCTTCTCTCAGTTTTTTAGTTCGCTCAAAACGTTATTTTGCCCTTCTTCCGTACAATCGCCAGGACAGATTCTAATTGCGCTTCCTGAGCCTCAATCATTCCGGGGTTAGTCTCTACATCACCGAATAATAAGAGAAGTAGTTCGTTACAACGGCCACCGGCATAAGTAATGCTATCAATGAAAAACAGATACCAACGGATGCTTTAGTGAAAAAGGTATATAAGACTGATAAACCCCTGCACTCATCGAATGTTGAAAGAAAGAGCCTCGGACGTACTGGCGCTATGGTAAAAACCATATACGCGACAATGCACAAAATGTGTGCTTACGATCGAGAATCAACTGGCTTTCTTTCCTTAGCAATTGGCATAGCAAATCGCTTTTCTGATTACTTTAGTTGCTGACATTCTAGTTCGAGAACTGCTGGTAGAACAGAGAGCTTTAAGGAAAGCACACACTATTTATAGGCTTTTACTGTCGACGTCACAGCAATAAGAAAATTAAAACCTAAGTTCTCTGCGGGAATTCTTGGTGTACAAAATTTCATTAAGGCGTGTTCTGATATATTTGCTCACCTTTTGAAACATATAACCTATCACTAGTGAAGGATGTATTCCCTGGTTTGTGGGAGTCTTCTATAGTTCCTATGTTCAAGGCTGGTGATCCGTCACAAGTAAATAACTATCGTCCCTTTTCGTTATTATGTGGTTTCGCAATTTTTTTTTTCAAAATAGTTATGTATAACCGGGCCTCCAGTTACGTCAGCCAAAGAATTCGTCCTGTTCAGCATGGTTTTTTAAAGGGAAAGTCCGTAGAAACGAATCTCTGCTCTTTGCTCAATCTCTTTGTACCGACAGTTACAAGCAGAGGCCAACTTGATTTTGTATACTTTGACATGTCGAAGGCCTTTGACCGTGTGGATCATTCTTTAACCCTTTGCAAAATTTCTTTTTATAGCCTGTGCCCTAAGCTGTATGAATGGTTCAGGAGCTACTTGAGTTTACGTAGTAACACTCTTCATGTTGGCAACTCATTTTCAAAGAGTTTTATATCGACTTCTGGTGTATCTAAAAGGTCAAACCTGAAACCATTGTTGCTTATTTTGCTTGTAAATGACACAGTACGACGCGTCAAGCATTCGAATGCCCTTCGCTTCGCTGATGACGTCAAGCTTTTTTTTTTTTTTAAATATCTGAAACTCTGTTGATAATACTTTATTACAAAATATATTGGTTGCGATTTCCGAGTGGTGTGCAAAAACGCTTTATCGTTGAATCCAGAAAAAAACTAAATTGATTTCTTCATGAAAAAACACGGAACTTTTTTTTTGTTTTGTTTTTGTTCCCTTGGGTGTGCTTAAGGGCAATGCGATAGTTCGTGTATCTCTTGTAAGAGACCTTGGCGTCTACATTCATCGCACTCTTTCATTTACTGCGCATGTATCTAAGATCGTTGTTTCAGGGATAAGAAAGTTGGGTATGATCACCCGGTTATTATGTTCTTTCACCTCACTATCATCTGTGGTGCGTCTGTACTGCAGCCTCGTACGCTCAGGACTTGAATTTAGCTCAACTTGTTGGAATTCACAATCGTTAACCCAAGTTGAAATTACCGTATTTACTCGGGTAGTAGCCGCACTATTTATGAACAAAGCCTTTGCGTCTACTTTCTTACAGAACACATATACATCCAATCATTGTGTTGCGCATAAATAACATAGCGAAAAACCAGATCGAGAACACGATTCTTCATACAAATGCAATCTTCACAGATGGTACCTTTGCACGAAAACGTTATCTCTGTCCTGTAAACAGCTAGAATCATGCTGTCGATCGCAGTGATTGGAAATCTGCGTGCTCCGCGAAAAAGCGAACCCTCAGGTTTTCATCATAAACAGTGCGGCTATTACTCCAGTAAAGACGGTACTTGTAAGTGTAGGCATTCATGTGCCAACTAGAGCTAGTCACCATTTGTTAACATTTTACCCCAATAAAATTTGTTAATTGTCACCGACAACTCGTATGCAGTCTGCTTTTAATAACCCAGGCAATTGTGAATTTGATATATTACATGATTTTGTTCATTTGAACCAGCCTTGCAAAAGGTGTATTTCATCACACTTAAACTTTGAGTAGGAGTTCCATTTGCCTCTCAAATATGTATTCATGTCCTTTCCCATGTTTTTGAACATTGTAAATAGTGTTGCTGTAAACACGACCAAACAGTGCATCACACAAAAAGCCTTCATAGCTGTTTGTGGGCACTAAGAAAAAATAAAGCATTAATGTAATATTCATATTACTATAGTTGTCCGTTCGCTGTCACCGGCAAAAACCAATCACGCACACTAACTGTGGCGTGACCCCGCGCTTTCGAGCACCGTGACGTTCTACTTCTAGAGCTGCCCGATTGGCTACGTTGGATCGTAGCGTTGTCTGCTGTCAGACCCAGTGTGAAAACGGGTCTCAGCCTAAATCGAGGCTGAGTATGCAAATGAGGCCAACTTATCTTTCAGGAACAGGTTCAAAACGAGCGTACGACTGCTACTTCAGAGAACGTTAACCAAGGCTTACGTTCAAGAACCCTCTTGGTGAACGATAGCTGGCCGACGAGAGGTCAAATAGAATTTCAAGAGTACTCGGCGTCCTACAGGCCAGGAGACTTACCGGATGTGTTGAAGGGTGTGACATTCTCTGTTCAGTCTTACGAAAAGGTGGGTTTGTGCCGGAGTTTCCAGCGTGATATCAACTCTAACGGTTCTTACCACTAAATTTATAGAATAACGGGAAATAATGATAGTGGGAGCATCAATAAATATAAACACGACGTTGTGGTTTGGATGTACATTTTTCCAAGGACTGTCGCTGGCTGGGGTCTGCTAGAACTCCGATCTAGAAACGTTCTGTGTCAATATAACAAAATTTCGTATATAACAAATTTTGCTTAAATCGCTTTTTTTTTATTCGGTAGTTGTAGCTATTTACCTTTAATTCAATTTGCCGCAGTTGATTTTTTTTTTTTTTTTGCTGTGTGTGGTTTTGTTGATTCCGAGTGAAATTATGGATTAAACTCAATCATAAATAAAAGCTTGAGGAAGGCATTCAATTTTTATTTTCAGAGTTCGAAGATTCCTTTTATTGATTTCAAATAATCTAGGAATACTCGGTGAATGATCTTTTGTTTAACTGTTTGACATAAACGACACTGCATGTTTTGAAACTGAAAGGCTAACATGAGAATCCCCTCATTGGGTTCTCTAAAAACTCAATTTATAAGGTTTTTATTTCCTTAAATGTTCAGGTTGCCGATGTAACACGTTCTGACCCAAGCTGGTAACATTAATAACATCAGTCACAAAATCGTAATGATATTCATTTAAAAGTAACCGATAACAACCTATCTCCAGTAACAAAGACTTATAAAGGAAGTGTATTTCTGACAGAAGAAATTCACTTGGGTATTTTTATCTGCCACATTCTCATTCCATATACGTAGATAGACTAATGAAATTTTGTGTTACGAAAATCTGGAATTCTCTGAGTAACGATATTCAAAGTTTGCGTAACTTTAGCCAAGCCCTCAAACACTACCTGATACCTTCTTAAATCCCCCATCCTCATATAGTCCTAAGCTGGATTTAGTGAACTTAGTCTGCCTCCTATGATCGTACAAATCTTTACATTTTGTGTTTTCTAGTATTTCCATTTGGTTTTTAATCACCTGTCTTTCTCACTCTACGCCGCAGCTGCCTCATTCGAGTCGACCCAAACTTGCCAACAGGCTACGGGTCTGAAAGGGCAAATGAACCCATAACCAGATGGCTAGTTTGGGTCCATCGCTTCTTTAAGTGACATGTATATGCATTCCGGCTAATGAAATTAACTGATTTGAAATCAATTAGCAGATATCAGTGTTTAGAATGAAAGTGTAGCCCTTGAATTACCTGGTATTCATCTTTGATTAAATTGAAGGTGGGAGTGGTAGGGCGTACGGGTGCCGGCAAATCATCGCTCGTCCTAGCCCTGCTCCGAGTCCTCAAGGCTTCGCAGGGCCGGATAACAATTGACAGCGTGGACATCACTCAAGTGCCGCTGAAGAGGCTCAGGTCTGCTATCACCGTCATTCCTCAGGTAATGATCAACTAACGTCTGAGAACTCTTTAAATTTCAGCGAGATACGTTTTCGCACGCTTCAATGAATCAATTTAACAGAAGAAATGGTTTGAAAATTATGAAAAAATACCGACGAAAAATAGATTACTACATGATATGAGCCCAGAACTTGTCTTGTTTGCAGCATCAATCTCCCCGTTTATAATCAACAACATAACGTTTTTGGAACTTTAGAAACCGAAAATTCAATCTGAGATGTGTCTTCGAAGTCTCTTTTCTCCTCCTCTCAGATTTTACTCTACGGGTCATATCAGAGAGCTTTATATCTGAAAATACAATTAACCCGTCCATTGCTGAGTTGATTCGCCTGCAGAAGATACATTGCTCCCCAAACTGAATAACAAAAAAAAAAGATGCAGTGCCCCCCAAATGTTCATCCGTTCGCGGCTATCCAAAGCGAAATTGGTTACTGCAGAAGTTGGAATGTCTTCCCCAAGCTCTGTTGTGATCGGAAAGTCAAGATTTCACAAGTAGTTCAACGGGTAGACTCAGGAATAGCCTATACGAGCCATCTCGTGGTGGCGTTAAGTTTAGGGAGCATTGTACTTTATGTAAGATTGTAGTTTCCGCATCTGTAGATTATCTGCGTTCAAGCTGTCCACTTTGCAAAAGAGTTTGATTGCTTTAAATAAACAGGCGGGTCTACTTCCAGTCCAGGTTTATTCTTGAGATGGAGGGTTGAGCGATTTGGCAAAAGGTAACTCACGCAGTCAGACCATACGCACACCGTCAAAATGAATCCTTTCACGTCGCGCTGACTATCAACTCTGGTGTTTGTTTGCCTTCTCCCTTTAAACCAATAAGAAATTTAAAAAAAGACTGTTAACACACTTTGTTGTTTACTTTCTGCTGCTAAGTAAGACAACTCTTATTCTGCGTGGTATTTTGTCCTCTTCCAAAAGATTTCTAACTATAACACCTTTGTTACATTCGAGTGGGGTCTAGGTATAACTCCTTTTCGGAAAGTGATATAGAAGAACTGCTAAAATATGTGTCTTTCTGCTTCACGATGCTTGCTGCTTCAATGATTTCTCTTGTGACTAGGCGATGACCTTTTCTGATTACGGAACAGTTTTTGAAGTTGGCTGAGCGTCTGCAGTCACCGCAGGGCATGCGTAGAAGTTCTGAATTGGCTACTCGGATGTTGTTGTTTTGCTCTCTTCATCGGTCGTTCACACATCTTCCTGTTCCTCCTGTGTAAAGTTTGCCACATGCAAGGGGGAAGAAATAAACCTCTTCATCTGAACCAGGAATGTAAATGGTTTTATGTTTTTTTTTAGCAGCCTGTAGTGATTTTTGCTCTAGTGTTGACTTTTTTTACATCAACCAGAGAGCTTGTGGTGGCCCAAAAACACAACATTACTATTTGCTCGGTAACCAATATTTTTGAAGGTATGGGATACGTTGTGAATGTTGGGCATAACTAACGGCTTTTCGTTTCTGTTCCTGTCTCGTGAATAGCGAGTGTCATTTAATTTTTTTTAACCCCTTCAGTCACGAGGAATGAAAATGTGCGCCTAAAGTTACTTGCCTGATTAAATCAAGACAGGAGGTGCTTTAGATTGCTAAAAAATATTCACTCGCGAAACATTCGATCAGAACACACTTTCGCATCGTGTCCTCAATTGTGCACGTTGTGTGTTGAGTCCCTTCAAAACACAACAAAATGTTTGAAACAATTTATTTGAAAAAAATCTGTTCATAAAGTACACAGAATGCAGTCCGTTGACTAATTTAAAAACAGGACAGCCATACTCTCTACTCTTGGTAGGAGCTCCGAGAATTCTTCACTTTACTTTGTGTGAAACTCCAGGAAGCAGTTGTTTTTAACTGTGAGACACAGGAAAACGTTGCACTTACGGCAACGAATGCGACCTTTCCTCTTGCAGCCCTCGCGCCGGCACCTGTGAGCAAAGAAGGCTCTCATGTGTTAGGGCCAGTGACTCTGAACATCATAGTGCACGGTGTTGGTAGGCAAAGCTTCTGCATTATGAGGCTTCTTAGACGGTTGGGTGGTCTCCCCGAGGCTAGGACGTCCTCTCTTCTTCTAGGGCGCCTTGTTGAATGAGATGAGACATTGTGCAACGTCTTTCTGAAAAGCCAACATGTCTTTTTTTTTCTTTTTCGGGAGTCTCTTCACTTGCATCTCTGATGTATTCCCGCCAGCTGTTGGACAAGCCGAATGAGATGAAGTGGGAAAGTACACGGACACTCCACTTCCTCGTCCTGGTCCGGATTGGGTACAGGGACATGATAAAGTCCAGTTTGTCCACTCCCCCCATGAACTTGTTGTACTCCAGTACAACCTCAGGGCACTCTGTTTTATACGTCCTCTTTCTTCGCTTTTTCCAGCGCTTTACCGTCCCTTTCTCGCCAACTCCGACACGTGTTGAAGCCATGTTTACTATCCCGTTGTCTTTCCAGCGGACGATCACCACATCTCCGTCCTCTGAGATCTTGCTGTCAATAGTTCCTCTTCCTTCCTTCCGCATTTCTTTCTCGCTTTTGGGTTTGCATCCAAGTAGCCAATTGGATCGGATGGTACCGGTGCCGAGTATACCCACTGTTTTCAGCTCCTGCAGGAGCCTCACAGAAGTGAAGTAATTGTCGAAGTCAAGAGAGGTTTTGGCCTTTTGGTAGACTTTCGACTAGCCTCATGATGACTGAACAGCCCAGTCCAAGGTGGGCGTATTTTGGATCCACACTAGTCCCCTTTTCCTGATAGAACTCAAAGTCGTGTGCTACCCCGTCTGTGCTGCACCGCACGAACACCTACACTCTAAGAAAAAAGGGAGGAGAAAGGTAGCAAAAGCGACTGTTCCTCCTTGTTGCGGACAAGTTGCCCAGAGAAGGGAGGAACGGCAGTTCAGATGAAAGGAGGAGGGCGAGTTCCTCCTTGTTCAGTTGGCGCAGGGGTAGAACATCGCGCTACTGACCAAGTGGTCAACGGTTCGATCCCCAGGAAAGTGGTTTTTTTTTTGTTTTTTGTTTTTTTTTTTTTGTAAAGTTTTTTTTTTTTATTTTTGTTTACCAAAACACACATAAACAAACCCAGACCGATGAAAGGAAAATTAAAGTCCTTATTATTCTCCGAGACGTTTTCCTCCTCCAGGCAGACCGGAGAAAGTTTTCGCCCTCCCGACCCATCTTCTTTCGGTTTCGTTTTTCGAGCACATCGCGCACGTTGTTTAATAAATTAATGTTGAGTTGATAGAGCTTCAGCGGCAGCGAAGGCCGCCTGTAATTCCGTCTTCTAGTCCAAACGTGCAGAACATTTCGGTTGCATTGACGTTTTTACCACTAATTTTATCAAATGAGCTAACGAAGCCGCTAGAAACAGCGAAGTTCCGGAGCAGTGCCAGCAGTGCTACATACACTGGGTAAGACGGCCGTCTCCAATTTGCGGGACACACGCGGAACTACAGCAGCGAAACCACGAGGAACTGTGTCGACGTTTTCGACGTTATGGAAATCGCGGGAACTGCGTCCAAGGAAGGCAGGTTTTCCTGCCGGCTGCCTGGGTGCCTTCCGTGCCGAGTGCCAACCGGCGTTCAACGTGATTCTTCTGCGTGTCAGCAACATCGTCAACGTGGTTCTGTATTTCTTCGTGTCAGCGACATCGTGATGGCAGTGTTGTGGGTTGTGAACAGAAGACTGGAATTATCGCCGATGTGACCGTGTGTTCGCGTATCAGTGGTGTAACAACAAGATGAGATGACGTAAACTGTCGGGCATTGATGCCGCTGGTCGGGCCGTTATCGGAGGGGCCGGGGTGTCGCAGGATGACATTCCGCTTTACATTAAAGAGTTTAAAACCACTTGAGGGATTAGGTGCAGTCGATCGACGTGTGGATAGTCATGTTGGAACGCTGGTCTGAACGGTAAGCTCCTATCGTACAGTGGCCAATGTGACTGTCGGTCCCCGAGAGCGATTGCGCTCTGGGGAAAAGACAACACTACGAAAGTATGACGGAAAGTACGTATATTTATAATGGAAGTTTAGCATAAAAAAAAAAGACAGGCAAAATCGAAAAAAAAAACGCTATCCTTTATTTTACTGTTTAAATATACTACGGTTCCTGTAGAAACTGCCCTCTAAGTGGCGCGCTGGGATGAGCGCTAGAAGTTTTCGAGCTCGCAACGGCGCAGCTCCGTACACCTAACAGTTGTCGGAAGTCGCGGCTTTGACTGCATTCAAGTTGATCGAAAAGCGATTTCTGTGCCCGTGAAGCATCACTTCCAGCTGAGTGGATATCCGCTCTACAGAGATTAATTCAAGACGGCAATTGCAGCTTTGCGCGAACAGCACAAATAGAAAAACGAACACTACAATATAAATACTGGCTACGAAGGGCCATGCGGGAAAACAAACTCATGGCTTGGAACCACATTGGAGCGGCTCGATTTATTGGCTTTCAAATAATTATGGCATGATTGAGCGTCTTCTTTTTAATAAGAGATTCATCCCCTGAGCCATTAAGAATAGCCTCAGATGTATGACATTGCTGAAAAAAAATGAACATGTTCGGAATATTTTTTTTTTGCTTAGGGAGTCACCGAAAAATTCCGCACGTTCAAAACTACCACTATAAAAGACGGAAACGCAGGGCTTGCCAGTAGTGATCGGGGTAGTGTGCTGTTGTATTGATGTTTGTATGCGATGCCCGTGTATGCGTTCAATATATGTTGACCTGATGTTTGTAGTGTGCGCAACGTGTCTACGTGTGTTAGAGATTCCGAAGAGCAAACGCAATTGTGGCGTAAGAAAATAAAAATATTTTTTTGTAAAACATGAATTGGGCGGTACCTAGCGCCACCTAGCCTAGCTACGTGCGATTACTCTGCTTGACCCTGCCATCTGGTGGCAAGCGATTTAACATCCTTTTACGCTACGCGGCTACGCCATAATTTCGTGTTACCGTGCTGAGATAAGCCAAGAGGTTGCTTCGGATTTGCTTTTTTTTTTGAGAGCGGCTTTTGGTTTTGCGGGCGAATGATTTTCACTCCTCCGTGATGTGCGGTTGACGCTACGGTTGACGAAGGAATTGTGGCTCGAGGAATAGCAAAGGTAGGACATAAAGTGCGCGAACTGAGTGCCGGTTGTCTCCGTTGAACATCGCAGTGCTGACGATGAGAAGACTGAGTGACTGCATGCTTTCGAAACGTAAGTTTCTTTACCTGCAGGGGTAAAGAAACTTCGGAAATAAATACAGTTCGCGGAAAGCTCGTGTTACGTTTTTATTTCCTGCTCCTCTCGCTTCGTGCAATAGACTTAGTGTTCTCGTTAAGCCTTACCGAGCTCGATTTGCTCGATTCGTGGCCGCCATAATGAGATGCAGTCGACGGAGGAACTTTTCCTCCCCTGCTTAAGGGACGAAAGTTTCTCCCTTTCTGAAGGAACATATGTCTCAAGAGCGTTCCTCCCTTTAGGGAGGACTATACTGACCCTTTTTTCTAAGAGTGTATACACCCCCTCGGGATTCGGTTTGTTGCGAACAAACTGTTTTGCCGCGACCCTCCCAGTGAAAGCAATCATTTGCTCATCTATACTGTTTTATTTCGCTGGCTCTACCTCAAGACAGCGAAGGCGAACTGCCTCGAGGATCGGGCGGACTTTCCAGAATTTGTCAAGATTTTTCGGGTCAGTCTTGCTGTTTGAGTCTGTAATGTGAAGTTCTAACCTGATCTTAAAAAAGCGATTCACTGCCATGGAGTCCGCCACCATTGGAATCCTCAATCCAGCCTGCCAGTACATCCTAGTTCGAGTATACTTCAGGACTCCCATTGCCATGAAGACCCTTACTTCTTGTGGCGTTGTTCCCAGCTCTTTTCCGCTTGTTTGGAGGGAGTAGATATTAGTGAGTTCTGCCAGCTCCTCAAACACACTCTCCGAAAAGTACCTCATGAAGTACTCTGGTGGTTCTGGTGGTGTTGAACTCCCCTTCATTCGATAGGTTCAGTCCTGGGCGTCCGGAGTGAAATCTCGCACAAACCACTGACTGTGACCTTTTTTGGGGGCTGGCGGAGGCATGTCAGCCGGCGACGCTGGTATTGATGGTCCTGCCTCTGGGTTGTCAAGGGCTTCCTGAATGGTGTTACAGAAATTATATGCCATAAAAAGTACTGCGACGTGATAAACTGTCTGCTTAGTAGCTACTTACCTCAGGGCTCAGTTGCAGGCTCCAGGTCTCCAAACTCGTCGTCGGAGAGGCCGCCATCGGAGATGTTGCCGTCGGCGATCCTTTCAAGTAACTCTTGCACTCATTGTTCTTCAATTTTCCGTCGTTCTCGAGCATGTACACGAAGACCTGGTTGTTAAAATAAAACCCAATAGATTGTAAAAGCGTGCTACACTGAAATTCAAATCCGCGCCAACAAATCTCAGTTCTAAGAATTGGGGCACAACGTCCATGAGTGAGGACGCCGAAACACGCTAAATGATAGCTTTGAATTACATTCACATAAAATGCTGTAACCTACTTCAAAGTCATCCACACATTTTCCTAAACGTATCGGAAGCTTAAATTTATTACTCAGACTGACATTCGAGAAGTAATTCACCCAGATGTGAAGCCACTTATCCGTGACACCATAGCAAGCGGAGCAGTCCATTTTTTCCCGCAAAATCTTCACGGTTCGCTTTGCCACTGATAGATGGCGCCAGCCGTTCTGTTCTCCATTAGGGAGGCTGTAGTGAGGGTGGGCGCAACTCAAAACCTGGAGAGCGTTTGCAATTTAATGGCGGCGCCAGAGGGAGAGGATTCGAGAAAGGATATGCGCCAGTGTTGCCTGCACGAGAGCAGGCGCCCGCTCTGTTGCAACTCTGTTGCTCCATGCGCCTTTCCTCCTCTCGCCTCCCATTGCAAGCAACGAGCGCCTTGGCGCAGCCTCTCTCGCTTCCTTCTCGCTCCGAGAATTGCAAACGTCGAGCGGAGAAAGCAAAGTTGCCAGACAAGCAGCAACGTCCAAGATGGCGGAATTTACCATTTTTCGCGTTAAAAAAATACTTAACCTATCGCAACAAAACTGGTGGCTATGGAAAGGTAATCATTTATACCTTGTGTAAATTATTCAAGCACCTTAATGGGCTTTTATGACCCGAGTTAGGAAAGAAAACGACCCTTTGCCCCATAGACTCCCAGCAAAATTTAGCAATTAAATGGCGTCCATGTCCCGTGATCGCCGATCTAGCAGTTGCACCCACCCTCACTTGAGCCTCCCTATTCTCCATGCGTCACCAGGCGTGCACGCCGTGTCTCAAGCGAGACAAACAATGCTTCTTCGAGAGAAAAAATCTAGAAGGTTGTGTCCACGTTTTTGGGCAGCGTGCTTGAAGGGAGGCTTTTAGCGACTGAGGCTAATAGGTGTGACGGGTGAACCGCTTTCTTTATCCTGATACTTGTGCTGCAAATCTTAATTGACTGAATGTGGGCAGGGCTTAAAATATATAATTTTTGAAGCACTGATTCAGTATTACTTCCATCTTTCATGTGGCACACTGCATATAGGTCAAAATAGAAGATCTGTTAACGATCGACCAAGAAAAAAACATCTGTGTAGCCAATTCAAGACTTTTAGGCATTCACCGCCGCGACTGCCGATGCTCAGCCAACTTCAGAAACTGCTCCGTAGTCAGCAAGGATCATCACCCACTCACAATAGAAATCATCGAAGCGGCAAGTTTCGTGAAGCAGAGAGACACACCTGTTGGCAATCCTTCTATGTCAATTTCCGAGAAGTAGTTATTATCCCTAGACTCCACTCGGAACTAACAATTGCGACAGACTTTACAATCGTTTAGAAGACGACAAAATGTCGTGCAGAATAAAAGTTCCCTTACATAGCAGCAGAAAGAAAACATCGAAGTCTGATAACAATTTTAATATTTCTCTTTTCTTTTTTTTTCTTTTTTTTTTATCGATATAAGGACGAAAATAAAAATGCAAACTACAGGGTCCGATCGAGAAAAGTAAACCCGACTTTTCGGCCCGCGTTAAAAGAACTACGCATCGCAGAATGCTCAAACACCGCCAGAATGTAACCCTAGCGGTCCAAGCAAGTTGCCAAAGTATCAGCCCAATCCGATAACTTAATCAAAAGTTATAAGTGATTTTCTAAAAATTTCAATGGGAAAATGGAGCCCATTTTTGCCCGTTTTCGGTTTCTGGTGTCATAGAGCCCCATGTGTTCGAAAACTGCGTCGGCGGCCACTTCCCATTGAAATTTTCAGAAAATCACTTATAACTTTTGATAAAGTTATCGGATCGGGCTGAAACTTTAGCATCTTGTTTGGACCGCTAGGGTTACATTCTGGCGGTGTTTGAGCGTTCTGCAACGCGTAGTTGTTTAACGCGGCCCGAAAAGTAGGGTTTACTTTTCTCGATCGGACCCTGTAGAATTGAGTCACTGTGACGCGAGATGATTGACGGTGTGCGTGGGGTCTGAGTGTGTGAGATATATTTTGTGCTGTTACTTTTAGCTAAGATCTATTCTACAAGGCTTCTATATAAGAAACAACACAATGACCAGTACCGTATTTCTCGGGCTACAGTCCGCAGACTATGCATGTTTAAAAGTTAAAATTTTAGGCAGTGCGGACAATCTACGTCTGCCGACTATACAGGATTTTTGTTTTTCAAGATCGCCCATTATGACGAGACGTGACAGATTTTGTGAATGAAAGATTATGTTAATGATGATTTATGTATAATACAAGCTTTTTCGTGAGCTCAGAAAGCAGACATTTCTTAAGGTGCAACCCGTATGAGAAGATTTTCATGTCAACTAATCACGAGGTGCGGACTCTCTAAGCAAAAACTTATATTTTTGACCCCAAATTTCCCCTGAGGACTCTACGCCGTATGCAGACTACAGCCTGAAAATAGGGTGTATAAATTTTTAATTTTGCTTTTTATGTTTCAGGACCCAATCCTTGTTCGCGGAAGCCTTAGAGACAACTTGGACCCGATCGGCACCCACACGGATGAAGAACTTTGGGATGCCTTGCAAAAATCTCACTTGGACGAGTTTGTGTCCAAGCATCCGCAAAGGCTCCTTCTGGACACTGGAGATGGGGGAGCCAATCTCAGGTTAATCCTCTAGCATCATGCCTACCGAGTTTAATTTCATGTTATTTTGTAAAAGGCTAACATTGCCAAGACGATAGTATAAAATAATAATGACAACAATAACAACTAAAATACCTAGAATCAACCATACACAACCGCCTTTAGCACGATCCATCATTGGTAGGCGGAAGACAATCGAACTAGGTCCTCGTATTTTGTTTTTGTTTATTGTCGTTTTGGTAGTGCTGTTTATTTGTGATGAGATTGTTGGTACACGAATTAGAAAATTTAAGTGGTAAAGTGTAAGCTTAGAGGTTAAAACTAAGCCAAGACTGCACACCAAATGAACACCAAAACAGCTAATACCATACACGCGATAATATCAAGCCCCTTTACGTCGTCAGTCAGCAAGGTAACGCTCTCAACACACTAAGCATGTGCCGAACACAGCAGGCGCGTAGCCAGGATTTTGTTTCGGGGGAGGTCCGCCCATGACAAAATGCTGTATGAGGGGGAGGAGGGGAGAGGAGGTCCCAATGGAAGATTTCGGGGGGGCAGGGCCCATGGGCCTCCCCCCTGGCTACGTGCCTGGAACACAGATGACTACGGATACTCACCTACGCCATTAAAGCGAGCTGTACTTTTACCTAGAAGTGCACCACTGTAAACATTGAGAGACCAGATACCAAAACAGCATGCCGGTATCACCGATTCGGCTGTGAAAAAATGTCGTTTGTGAAAACGACTACAGTTGAAACGAGCGTGTTGGTTAATAGATACAAAACTTGAAAGTATAAAACAGAGAGGATGAGGACGGGAACAGGACATCTCTCTGTTTTATACTTTTAAGTTTTGTATCTGAAAACGACTAAGACGCTGATAGATTACAAAACGGAGTACCTTAGTATATTTTTTGCTCCGTTCTTCGTTCTTCGGGTGCCTGATTTGCTAACAGGGCAATCGCATTGACTGAGGAACGATAATAAGACGCTCGAAACTCGCCATACTCTCTTTCCAAAATCTCCCAGGGACTATTCGAACTGCCAGCCCAGAACTTCGCTTACGATCACTTTACTTTATTTCAGCCTAAGTTCAGATTCAGACGACGCCATACGAGTTAGTGCGACCAATCAAACAGCGTCAAAAGCGCGAGTCACTGGGCTTCTGTTTCTGTTTATGATTCGTTCAGCGGTGGCATAAAACGCACAGAAACATGACGAACGCCACGATGCCGTGCTTTTGACGATGTCCGATTGGACCCATCAGATCGTAGTGTAGACTGCGTCTGAACTAAAAGTGAAACGAAGTATGAAAGAGCACATCTAGACCAATGGCCTTCGATTCATAGGTCGTTCAATGAGAAGTACGCAATCTTCCGTGTAGATCATGTGATTCAAGGGTTGAAGGCGCGTCGGTTTTCTGAGTCGACACTTTGGCGCACCAAGCGCTTGGTGGGTGATGTTTTTGGTCTATTGTTTTCTTATCAAAATATGCATCAACGATCCTATGCAGCGTTGGGCAGCGACAACTGGCTTGTCTTGCCCGGGCCTTGATTCGAAGACCGCAAGTTCTTATTCTGGACGAAGCCACTTCGCAGATGGATGGCGACACAGACCGCCTTATCCAAGCCACACTTCGACAGAGTTTCGGAAAATGCACCGTGATGGCCATCGCACACAGAATCCATACTGTGCTCGACTACGACAAGTATGTATTGGATGCTTTCTGCCGTGTCACACGTTGAACAATATTTCACACCGGAAAAGTTGAATTGAAGACACAAAATTCCGTTCTTTTATTGACGGTTATTTACGCGGTATTAGTTCGAACGAGATACCTAGAATCGTCTTATCCGTTATTGTGTATCTATTGGAAAAGGGCCTTCGTTGGTAGCCTTTATACTCCAACACAAATCTGAAAATCGTAGCTTGACACTTAATGTGAGGTGTCGCGGAAGTTCTGAGATGGAAGCCAGTGGACATTTTGCCGCAAGAGTCCCGTCCATGACCAGGCTGTTTTAATAACTAGGCTCATTGCCGCTACATTATGCTTCGGAGAAAAAAGGATTCGCACATCCCCACCGTTCGCCATTAATTGAGACATGCAACGATGTAATGCCATATCCTCTACTCTTTGACGGCTGTACGATGCTCTAAAAATACTGTTGCGATCTGTGATAGGCTATTCCGGCCATACCATTATTGGGATCGTAATCCTCCAATAAGCAGTCATGCATTTACCATGCGTGCCAATACGAAAATATATATTGTAACCAGTTACGTAATTTGTACGATTATTCTATTTATTTTTGCGTACCTTTTTTTTTATAAAGGATCTTAGTCATGGGCGACGGGAGAGTCATGGAGTACGGATCCGTGGCTGAACTACTGTCCAACCCTGCAACGATGTTCAGCAGAATGGTCCAGAGCGCAGGAGTGGCGCCATCTCCCGACAACAGGACACGGGAACTTTATCAAACTAAACTTTAGGGGCTCACAATTTTAGCTTGAAGCGCTTTCGTGCATTCAAATATCCCATCGATAAGGCGGATAGCTTCTATTTACGTAATGGGCTTGATATTCGGTTTGGCTTGTGGGTGTACGGAGCTGGCTCAATATAAGATTGGTTATATCCTAAGGCATATTTGCGGAGCAGAGAGCTGGAAGCAATAAAGACTGCTGCACCGCTATTTTATAACCGATCAAAACAGGTTTATACAGTTTTAAACAATCTGTGGTGCAATATAGCCATTGTTTTGGAGCGCAACTCTTAGGCGCACGTTTCAGGGTATAGCGGCGGCGGCGGCGCCTTCGCCATCGGCGTAACCGCGCGCATAGCAATAGGGGATGTCACAGACTTGTACACTAATGCAATTTACCGCTAAATTTAGCGAAGAAAACGAATTTGTGTGTAAGTATGTGACGTCGCATAATGCAACACTGCGCATTCAGTTTCCCCGCTAAATTTGGCGGCAAAGCGACGTCACACACACTCAACGCCAATTAAGTTTCTTCATTAAATTTAGCTGGAAATTTAATATTTGGTGAGGTCACGTGGCGTTAATTTTCCATCTGGATTTAGCGGGAAAACTGTGGGAGGAGGGGAGGGTACAGAGGAGGAGGAGGAGAAAGTATGAAGTAGGAGGAGGGGAGAGTACTGAAGAGGAGGACGAGGGGAGGGTACGGAATAGTGGGACGGGAAGATACGAAGGAGGAGGGTACGAAGGAGGAAAAGGACACAGCAGAAGAGAAGGGTGCACAACTAGTATGTGAGGAGAGTGATCTATATTTGTATATATATATATATATTTCTTTCTAAAATTGCTTAGCACAGTATATGCTAACTCAGAATACCTCAAGAGCTGCGCTCTAATTTCGTAATCCAGAGATTTCTAAACATCTTTCACTTTTTATTTGCGCCTTAAAGCCAAATTCAAACAATGAGCCACATATCAAAAGCCGCATTTAGAGGAGAACGTGTGTGAAATGTGTTATCAGGCTTATGTATAACAACAATCGCCTTTTTTCACTATCACGAAGCATGAGGTTCCCGTTCAGTCAAACTTAAGCCATGCAAAAACAAAGATGTAAATAAATAATTACTATACTAAGTTATAGATTCGTTTAATCGTCAGAACGTTTGTGAAGTGTGTCTGAGAAAATTTCAATAGTTTCACTGTTTCAATTAACGCTCATTGCTTCTAAAATGTTGTTTAGCCCTCACCATAATTAAACAAAATATACTATAAAATGCATCATTTTTAATCATTTACAACGAAATTTTGAGTGTTTCTTAGTTGCAGAACACAGTCTTTGCATTTTGTCTCGTAATTCATACGCTTTTCCCCCTGCTATAAACTAGAAGATTAATTCATGAAATACATGAATGTTAACTGCTTGCTAACTCGAGATAGCTTGACGTTTTATGTGAGAGGAGTCAAGACCCGACTTGCTTGTTGAGTTTGAAATATCTAGTGCCTTATCTATAAATAAAAAGTCATTCGCCTCTGAAATTCGCCTCTGAAATAACGAAAATCCGGCGTCGGCGTCGGTGAGACCGAAAAATCCCCGGAATACAACGCGCGCAGCCACGTTTGGCGTCACGTATAACGTCACACGTGACGTTATCGATTGGTTCACGTATTCACGCTTGCACGGCTTGGGGCGAGCGCGGGTTTATATGAGAGGGCTTTTGTTGAGGGAATTGTTGCTCCTTGGCGTTCCGAGATATCGATCAGTCTCAACAAATCTCAACACTTTTATTTTAAACTACACACACTACACACGTTCCAAACAGACGAGCCACTTTCTCGTTCTCCGATCCGTAGCGTTCCAGCTTTCGTTCTGTCCGTCTCCACTTTCCCAGCTGTTGATCTTCGCGGCTCCATCCGGCCGCTGCGGGTACGAAGTTTACATCTCGCTGCCCGCGCGCGATCATAAATCGTCTCCGCCGAGACAAGCAGTGGTGCGAGGTTCAGCTCGCTCCTCGCGTGCATCCTCTCCGCAGAGGGAATCCGATGCCGTCCTCGCGAAAGTTCCAACACACTCCCCACCGAATGGGCGCGAGCACATTCTAGAGTTCCGTCATTTCTAAGGGGTAGATTAGTTGCACTGGCCTTCGCAGTACTGTACCGCGATGCACGCGAATCTCGCATGAACGAACCCTTGCATCGCGTCCATGAAATACCTTCTCAACCTTTCCAAGCTTCCAAAGCAGTCGTGGAAGTGGCTCTTTCAAAAGGACCAACTGGCCCACTCGGGGCGGAGGGGACTGCTTTCGGTGACTAGCATAAGCAGACCTCAGTTCTCGGAGGTATTCCGCCCCCCACGTCCCCCAAAATAAATTTAGGATCCGTTTTCGCTTTCGCCACAGACCGCGAAGTGTCTCCGGTGTCGAAGCGAGCGGCTCTCCCCCGGCCGCCGGCAGCGCCGTCAGCCGTCTACCGATTAGAAAGCTCGCAGGCGTGAGAGGGTCGCCCTCTCCCACCTCGTTGTATACAAAGGTCAATGGTCTCGAATTCACCACGGCTTCAATTTCGGTGAGAACCGTGGCCAATTCATCTGCGCCCAGGCATTTCTTTCCGATCACCTTCCTCAATGACACCTTTACTGAGCGCACGAGCCTCTCATAAAAACCTCCCCACCATGGCGCTCGTTCGACAATAAATCGCCACTCTATGCCAGCATTGGCAAAATGCTGAATCACATCAGGGTGTCGGAGTGTCTTCCACAGTTCGCTTAGTTCTTTTGAGGCCCGTTTAAATGTCAAAGCGTTATCCGAATAAATGACGCGGCATACCCCTCTCCGCGACACAAATCTGCGAAAGGCATACAGAAAGCTCTTTGTCGACATGTCTGTCACTAACTCTAAATGTACCGCTCGGGTAACCGCACATGTAAACAACAAGACGTAACATTTGCTGGTGAGGTCGTTCGCCTTAACATACAGGGGTCCCGCAAAGTCTGTGCCCACTACTTCAAACGGGTCCGCTCGCGTTGTACGATCCGCCGGCAAGGGTCCCGTTGGAGCACTTGCAGGAGTCGCGTTGAATCGCTGGCAGGTCACACACGCACGCACTACTTTCTTTACCAGCTGTCTTCCGCGGAGGATCCAGTACTTCTCTCGCAGCTGCACGAGAGTGTCCCTGGCTCCCGCGTGCAGTACCTGGCGATGGGCGTCGATAGTCAGCAACGTTGAGTATCGATGCTCCTTAGGCAGTACAATAGGGTGGCGTTCTTCTTGCGTCAGGCTCGATGACTGGAGTCGACCGCTGATCCTCAGCAATCCCTCTTCATCGATGAAAGTGCGAAAGTCACGCAAGAGCGACCCAGGTGTGGGCGACATTCTCTTTGCTGCACGATCAATATCAGAGGCAAACGCTGATTTTTGTGCTCTTGTTATCCAGTGTGTTTGCGCTACGTGGATCTCCTCGGCGGTCTGTGGTCCCACCCCCTTTTCTGACGATCTGAGGTTATCTTCCTTCTCGACCTTCTCAGCCATTCCGTTCTCGACGTAAAGCCGGACTGCCTGATCATATCTCTGCATGAGCTCAGGATTCTTGCTCAGCCTCGTTCGTTGGCTTTCGAGTCTCTTCCAAGCCATCTTTCGGTTGCAATCAAGCTTTACATTAGGTTTCCAAGGGAGGCTCACTTCGTATCTTCGATCAGATTTGGTGATGCTTCTCTCAAAGCGCTGCATGATGTCGCTATAGGAGTGATCCTGGACCTCTGCGTCCACAACTCCCATACTCTCAAGCTCCCAAAATCCTCTCAGGACAGCCGTGTTCTCCTGGTCGCTCACGGCAGCTCTGAGGACAATCACTTGGGAACAGTTGACAACAGCTGCAGTCGCCTGGGAACGTCCATGTACTGCCCAACCAAAGGCGGTCTCCACTGCCGTCAGGTTCTCGCTCAATCGACGGACTCTTCCCGTAACGCATCCCCAGTAGTGCTCCGATCCTAAGAGGATTCCTACTCCGTTGCACTCGAGTCCGTTCAGGTCGTCACCAACCGTTAGTCCGAGCTCCTCCATATTCACCAGGATGTCTTCATCCGGGCCTGGAAGTTCTTGTTCGCAGATAGAACGCGTCTCGAGGGCGTCTATCTCGTATGTCTGGCCGGTTAGACGATTACTCAAAATTACTTGAACTCTACGGTACGTTTGTTCGCTAGTCTTGCCACCGAACACTCCGACGGTAAGAACCTCCGTTCCGAGAAGCTTGCAACCAAGACCCCTCGACAGCTCCTCTATAATGAAGGAGCGCTGACTACCGCTGTCGAAGAGAATGCGGGCCAACTTTCTTCTGTTCTTGCTTTCCACCCACGCGGTAACGGTTTGCAGAAGGACAGCCGGTTTGTTGCCCTTCTCGCTCACATGCAGGTTGAGAGGCGTCTTGTCTTTCTTCCGCGTTTCATCCGATCCGCTGGCAGCTCGTCCCGGAAAGTAATCAGGATCACACATAGTGGATACATGCCTTCCTCCACACCTTTCACAACGGAGCGTGCCGCGACACATTCTTGCCGTGTGGTTCGGCTTTGTGCACCGGAAGCACCTGCGATCGGCTTGCAGCCTGCGCTTCTTTTCCTTGAGTTCGATCTTCGCGTTACAGTCTGGTGTGCTGTGCGCCTTTGATTTGCAAAGAAAGCATTCCATGCTGTCCATCCTGCCATGCAAGGCCGTAGCGGTAGCGTTCCGAGTCTTGGCGTTGTTTAGGCGCCTCTTCGGGTGTTCATGCATGGGGAAACAATGTGCAGGCTTACCGCCGGCGTCTTCGGGTTGTTCCTTGGATGTTTTCTCCCGGCTCTCCACCTCGATCTTGAGAAAGTTCAGCAGCGCGCGCACCTCCTTAACGGGTCCTTGTTCCGTTGCTGAGTCGGAGCCGATGTCAGTTGCTGATGTTCCCCCGGCGGTGGCGTTTTCGGCGTTCCCCGAAGACATCTTGCGGTTGAACTCGAGCCTCATGTCATCCGGAAGCGCACGAAGCAGAACCGGGTAGAGCATGGCACAGTATGACTGATCCGTCACACCCAACGCCCGAAGGCCCCGGATGTGAGCCTGGACGCTGTCGTAGACCCGCCGCAGAGCTCTGACGCTGCGCGATGACGGCACCTGAATGATGTCCATGAGCCCTGTCATGTGGTCCTGTATCAGCTCCGCCTGGTTCCCGAACCGCTGCTGCAGGAGCTCGATGGCGTGGGCGTAGCATTCAGCGGTTGGGTGCAGTCCTGCGATGGCGGCTGCTCCATCACCAGTCAGGGCTGACCTCAAGTAGTTGAATTTTTCTGAGGACGATAGTTCCGGATTTTCATGAATGGCGGTCTGAAATTGCTCCCAGAAGGGCTGCCAATTTCTTCGGTGTCCGTTAAACTTGATGAGCTCTAATTTGGGAAGCTTGATTTTGGATGTCACCTTTCTTGCTTCCCTCTCTTCGTTCGGTTTCCCGCTTGTTCGTTGGCTGTCCTCCGGACTGTTCACTTTCCTTTTGAGCTTTGCTAGGCACGTGACGATCTTGTCAGAATAATCTATCACTTGCGTGAATTCTGCTTCTGCTTCTTTTTCGGAAATCAACGACTCGATCGCGGCATCTACGTGGTTGAGTTGGTCCCGAGCGAGGCTTAGACGTTCGATCAATATATCGAGATCATCGACGGTCGCCGTAGCTGATTGTAATAAATCCTGTGCCTCGCTGAGGAGCCTCGTTACTTGCGTTCGATGCGTTTTTCGTTTTTTCTTGAGGACGTCCATTGCCGTTCAGTCCTGGCTTGCAGTGCTGCTTGCTTGTGTCGGTCTATCGTAGATGTTGCTGTTGATTACCAGGTTTCGCCCGTTCAGTCGTTACGTTCCCTTCTCTGTCTGCTGGCGATTCGATCACACGTTGCTCGTCGGCTTCATTTGTAGTGCAGTAGTTTCTGTCCCGGGTTTCGGCACCAATTATTTTGTTGAGGGAATTGTTGCTCCTTGGCGTTCCGAGATATCGATCAGTCTCAACAAATCTCAACACTTTTATTTTAAACTACACACACTACACACGTTCCAAACAGACGAGCCACTTTCTCGTTCTCCGATCCGTAGCGTTCCAGCTTTCGTTCTGTCCGTCTCCACTTTCCCAGCTGTTGATCTTCGCGGCTCCATCCGGCCGCTGCGGGTACGAAGTTTACATCTCGCTGCCCGCGCGCGATCATAAATCGTCTCCGCCGAGACAAGCAGTGGTGCGAGGTTCAGCTCGCTCCTCGCGTGCATCCTCTCCGCAGAGGGAATCCGATGCCGTCCTCGCGAAAGTTCCAACAGCTTTATAACGGGGCCCGATACCCGCTGTCGCGTTTTACTCTCAAAGGTGTAGGGTTCTCGTCCGATTCCCCAGGCCCCTGTCTCCGGATGAACGTGACACAGCAAACGCATAGCTCTCGGCAGAAGGGGTTTATTCCACTCACGTTCTGCTGGGGGTTTCGGGATCGGGAGAAGTGATCGAGGAGGCCTGGAGGGGCTGCGCCGCCACTGTATGCTGCATGCCGATCGTCCGTGCGGTGCTAGTCCACACCGCATCCCGTGGACGTCGCCGTCGAGGGTCAAATCCGGAGTCTCTATCCGGACCATGTCACCGGGCCGTCGCCCGAGCCGACGTCGCGGTCGCCACCACCGCGCACGTCCGTCGTGGCCCGTTTCCCGCGCAAGAGTCCCCTCCCTATTTCCCGTCGTCCGAGCCCTCCCCGCCGTTCCCGCCGTCACCGCGTACCAGACCGGCCGGAGCCTCTTCTTTCCCATCTTGGGCGGTCTCTCGCTGGAGCTCCCCGTCTGGCTCTGCCGTAGCACGTGCAGGGCCTCGGGCGCCGACGCTGTCCGGGAGGGGGGTCCTATGATGTCCACCGCCGACACCGCCAATGTCTTCAAGATGGGTCCCGAGAGAGGAGGCGCTCGGGAACCAAACCTCAAAGGCGCCGTCCTTGCCACGGAGGGGACCGAAAACGAGTCTCCAGGCGCCGGCGTCCGGTTGTCGACCAGAAGGGATGCCGACGGGACCCCACAAAGGAAAAACTTCAACGTCCTCCAAGCTTTTTTTTTTTTTTTTTGTAAGCTGTTTAGTTTGATTGTTCATAAGCCATCGATAGCTGCACAAAGAGTAGGCTTTCTGTTGCGTGATTCTTAACAAAAAGCTGTCCTACTATAGTGGTTACAAAATATCTGCGGACAAAACTTCGTTTAAATTTCAACGAGAGCATTGCGGCCTAAGAGGGAAAAGGTAAAAACACTATCAGGTGACCAAAATACATGTCCGGAGCACTAGCTGGCAGGCGTCTCATGATGCTGTGATGGTATTTTTGTTCTTATTGTCTATCTTACTTTTATTTGCTCCTTTTCTTTTTATTTTTTTTTTCGCTGGCTATTAGCCCATTGTAGGACTGATTGAAGCACTGCTATCGATCGATGATGACCTAGAAAAAATGAAGTGACGGGGCCAGGTACTTCCTCCGCTTTTGCTTTGGTTTCGTAATGTAATGCGTAACAGCAGAAACTGTTCGCAAAGTATATCTTGTTTCTTGCCACAGTCTGTGATATCGTGCCAAGTGACGTCGTGCGGTGACGCGCAGGACCAGCGACAAGCCGGCGGTGTGATATCGTGCCAAGTGACGTCGTGCGGTGACGTGCAGGACGGGCAGGCGAGCGTGCGCCTTTCCTTCTCTTTCCTTCTCTTTCCTTCTCTTTCCTTCTCTTAAGCGTCGATAAGCATCGGCGCTGAACTATTTAAGCCGCGCTATCGCTTCAAATAAACCTTCTTGTTGTTGGAGCTGCTGTCTCTGCTTGGTCACTACATTGGCGACGAGGCACGGTCTGGCCCGTGCGGGCCGCTGGAAACAGGCGTGATGGCGTTGGGTGGCCGCATTTCGGAGTTTGACGTTCATGGAAATTCGACATGGGAAGAATACGTCGAGCGCATCGAACTGTACTGTGCCGTCAACAAGGTGTTGGAGGCCGTGGACAAGAGGGCGGTGCTGCTGAGTTGCTGCGGGCAGGAAGCCTACTCCCTGATATCGACGCTCGTCAAGCCCCTACGACCGCCGAACGTGGAATACCAGGTCCTCATCGACACCGTACAGAACCACATTCAGCCAAAGCCGTCCGAGCTGTATTCGAGGTACGTGTTTTCGAAACGGGACCAGGAATTTGGCGAGTCTGTGGCCGACTACGTCACTGCGTTGCGAAGGTTAGCTGGAAACTGTGGGTTCGGCGGGGATAAGTTTCCGCTTACTGAAATGCTGCGCGACCGGCTGGTTTTCGGAATAGCCGACGGAGTCGCACAACAACGGCTCCTGGCAGAAAAGAAACTGACTTTCGAAGCAGCGTACGATCTCGCAGTCACGGCAGAGACTACAGCTAAGCAGCAACAAGCTATAAGGGAAAGACGACGAGAAGCGGAAGCTCAGCTAGAAATGACCGCGGAAGTAGGCTCGCGAGCTAAAGTGCCGAACTCGGAAAACCACGGAAGCCAACGGGTCGCGGGGACCTGGGAGCAAGGTGAGCGGCGTTGCTTTCGGTGTTTAGGCAACCACGCAGCTGTGCGGTGCAGGTTCAAAAATGCAAAGTGCTTCAAGTGTTCAGGAAAAGGACACATAGAAAGAGCGTGCAAAGCAAATAAGACGCAAGCACAGGATCAGCTTGCTCAGACTACGGGTGACACAAGAACCGAGTACGACAGCCTATTCAGCATCGGCCAAGTAGCAAGCGCTGTACCGAAGTACGTAGTTGAGGTCGAGATTGGCGGAGAGAAGGTGAAAATGGAAGTGGATTCTGGGGCTGCGCGATCTATTATCAGCCAGAGGGAGTTTAAAAAACTAGTGGTGTCAAAGCGGGGAAAACTGGAAGAGCCAGACACGCAGTTGGTCACCTGGACGAAAGAGGGTATCGAGATTTTGGGAAAAGCCGTGGTGCCAGTGAAGTTCAAGGGTCAAAATTCCGAGTTGCCGCTGCTGGTGGTCAAGAACGACGGGAACACTTTGCTTGGCCGCGATTGGTTCGGACCTTTGAAGATAGAAGTAATGGGTCTTCATTCCGTCAGCAGGAGCCGAGAGATTTTCGCTGCCCGATTTCCGCAGGTGTTCAGCGGGTCTCTGCCTGGCGCGTTTTTACCGCCCATTCACATCGAGCTGAAGGACGGCGCCCTGCCAAAGTTCCTGAAATGCCGGAACATTCCTTTTGCGCTGAAAGAAGATGTTCTGACCGAGCTCAATAGGCTTGTGCAGTTAGGAATATTGGAGCCAACCCAATACTCCGAATGGGCAACACCCATTGTTGTGGTGCGAAAAAAGGATGGCTCGCTTAGAATCTGCGGAGACTATAGAAGCACAGTTAACCAGGCAGTAAAAAGCAATGTGTATCCTCTACCCACCAGCAAGGAGCTTTTCGCTAAGCTAGGAAAGGGGCGGTTCTTCTCGAAGCTTGATCTGGCACAGGCGTACCAGCAGCTTGTGGTCGACGATACAACTGCCGAACTGCTCACGATAAACACCGTACAAGGGCTCTACAAAGTTCGTCGCCTACCGTACGGCGTATCTGTGGCACCAGGACTGTTTCAAAGGGCAATGGACACTATCCTTGCTGGGCTACCTAAAATAGCTGTGTACCTGGACGATATCCTGGTGGTTAGCGAAACGGCCAAGGAGCATGAACGCATGCTCACGGATGTATTCGAACGCCTAGATAAGGCTGGACTCAGAGTGCAAGCAAACAAATGCGAGTTGTTTCAGGAAAGCCTCGAGTTCCTGGGTCATCGCATCGATAAGTGTGGCATCTACCCTTCCGAGGTGAAAGTCGAGGCCATCCATAAAGCCCCGGCCCCAACTAACAAGAAGGAACTCCAGTCCTTCTTGGGTATGGTGAATTTTTACAACATTTTTTTGCGGGGCAGATCCGAAATAGCCGAGAAGCTGCACCGTTTACTTGATGACAATGCTACCTGGAAATGGGACGAAGAGCACCAAGGGGCGTTTGAAGGCTTAAAAAAATTGTTAACATCGCAGTCCTTGCTTGTTCATTTTAACGAAAGTGCTCCGTTGATACTCTCCTGTGATGCGTCTCCGGTGGGTGTGGGTGCTGTACTCGCTCACTGTGACGAGACGGCAAAGGAGCAACCCATTGCCTATGCGTCAAGGACGTTAACAAAGGCTGAGCCCCGATGCGATGGACGTGGAGTGCAAACGGCAGCCTCTAGAACAAAGCTTTCAGTGCGGTGACTCTGTCTACGCAAGGAATTTTCGCCAAGGTCCGAAGTGGTTGGCTGCTCGTGTGCTACGGCGTCGGGGTCACGTCATGTACGAGGTCCAGACATCCGACGGGAGTATCCATCGACGCCACCGGAACCACGTGCGAAGGGCCTGGGAACCAACAACTCCAACCGGCGGGACAACAGCTTCGTTTGCCCTTCCGGGAACGCCCGGTTCGGAGCCTGGCCCTCTGGAGGCCGGGGTTTCCCTTCCGGGCCCGTCAAGTCTGGGGGCGAGGTCACCTGCGGTCGAGACTCCCGTATTGAGGCGTTCTTCCCGCCAGCGTCGCCCGGTGCACCGATACGGCATAGATGACTAGGGGGGAGGGATGTGATATCGTGCCAAGTGACGTCGTGCGGTGACGCGCAGGACCAGCGACAAGCCGGCGGTGTGATATCGTGCCAAGTGACGTCGTGCGGTGACGTGCAGGACGGGCAGGCGAGCGTGCGCCTTTCCTTCTCTTTCCTTCTCTTTCCTTCTCTTTCCTTCTCTTAAGCGTCGATAAGCATCGGCGCTGAACTATTTAAGCCGCGCTATCGCTTCAAATAAACCTTCTTGTTGTTGGAGCTGCTGTCTCTGCTTGGTCACTACACAGTCGGTTACAAGTCCAAGAGGGTAGTAGAAGCTCCTCCCACAAGCGTGATGTGCCCGCTCCAAACACCTCCGCAGTCAAGGAAATAGTTTGGTGTAAACGCCCCTTCTGCTGCAACGGATAGAGATTGGCTGCATACCTTGTATGAGGCCGCAGACTACACCACCTAGCAGAGGCAAATTATGTATCCTAGACTTGTACATTACTCGCTACGGAAGTTCAAGTAAAAAGAAGGCTCTAGTGGCAACGAAAATTGTTCGTTGCTGAAAAAATACTAAAAAATACCTGTCTATTACGGACCTGTATAAGAGGAGAAAAGAAAGCATTTTTTGCTTTGTACATAAATACAAATTATACTTTTTGTAGATAGTGCATATATAGTTGTTGGTTTTAGCTTTATAACCTTCCTACACGAATTAGGTACATTCGCTGCGTTAAACGGGGAAAGCGGAGAAAACCAAAACCCATGCGTTTCGGGTTTTGACAAATCCAAAGGTGGCCTTTGCTTTCCGTTATGAATCCCAAAGTGGAGACAGCGGAATGCGAGTCCTCCGATACTCGTTTGTCAAGGTGTGAAAAACTGTGTGATAATGAATGAAGAAACAAAGCCTCTTGGCTCAGTATTAAAATCTCCATATGGGGATAAGTAGTGTGAATAAACAATGCCACACTCAAATGAAAAATATCTAACCAATAGTCTGTCGCAGGTTAAGAAGCGCGGCTCAAGGCGCTCCAGCCAAGCCAAGCTTACATTCGTTCCGTTATTAGCTAAAGTGTCGATCCGCTTCGCTCAAATGTCGCTGTTCGCTAAAACGTCATTCGCTCATGTGATATCCCAGGCAGCACATAAACGTGAAGAAAACGTCGAAGGAACGTCGAAGACATCTGTAACGTGACGTCGTACGACGTCGAAAGGTCCGGACGTTACCTTCCTTCGACGTCGATGAAACCTTTAAATGTCCGCGAGAAAAGGTGCACAGAAGGTTGAGAAAACGTTCCCAATTACGTTTGTCACACGTCACATGCACGTCTCAGTGGGCCGTGGCGTCCTCCTTCGACGTTTATGATACGTGTGTTTATGCCATCCCGACTACCAACAACGTTTATAGAATGTCGAGAAACCATTCCAAAGTCCCTACCCTAGTAACCCTAGGCGTCGTGGGAAAAACGTTGTGTCCACCTCCCCCCCCCCCCCCCCCCCCCCCCACTAAAAAAAAAAAATACTTTTTGAGTGTTATTGCGAAGGCAAGTTGCTCTCATGCAAGTACGAAGGAAGTAACTAAAACATACGTTTGGGACGAACTGTTCATTTTAGCATTTTCAGACACGAGATGCACTATGGAGCGCCGCCAAAAGATGTCCCTGGATGTGGCATCCAGAAGTATGTAAAACAAACAAATTCACGTAAAGAAATGAATAAGGGGCGATGTCACGCTGCGCGGAATGTTCCACCGCTTACCTTGTTCTGCTTCTGATTATTCCGCTGACGCGCGTGCTTTACCCACCCCATTGCAGGTAGCTGGTGCTCTAGCTGCGTGCACGGGAGTGGTTTCAGAAGTGGGATCCCGTCCGCTGGTCGTTCTTGACGGGGATCGTCGGAGGCGTCTGAAGGGCCTTGATCGGAGACTGGGCTTGACGCTCCATTATCTGCACGGCCCTTTTTTTTTTTTTTTCTGGGGGGGGGGGGGGGGCGGGGGGGGGGGGGGGGGGCGCCATTCATATCCTCACGGGCACCTTGATCCGAGCAGTAATGCGATTCAACGTGTGAAGCGTCATGGCCTTGAAAAAGGTCAGCGAGCAGTGACTGAACACAACGGCGTTTTTGGTGGTCACCGACTTCTTCTTAGGGGCGACTTGAGCGACTCAGTCTAGACAGTATTATAGAGAAATCGAATCACAACACTTCCACTGTATGCAGACTAGAAGAAATCACGGCGACAAGCAGCTTGCCTCGTAGACCCCGTAGACGTGACGGCCGGTCCTAGTGACTCACTTTCGGAAAAAGCTGGACCGGGTTATAGACCTTTCCAGCGGCAGTCTCGAACGAAGCGGTTTACAGCGGGCGTCCCTGGTTTTGAGAGGGTACCTCAGTGTTGCCCGACTGCGCTGAGCTGTGGGTTTTCTAGTCAGGGGGCTGTGGCAGCCTGCGTAGGCGCACTTTCGGACGCTGGTGGAGGCTAAATCGCCGCGTTCTATTTTTTATTTTGTGTTCTATGGCGAACAGAATATCTCGGGGTTTTTAAGAATGCATTGTACTATTTTTTTTGGGAACAAAAACAAAGAAATGAAAGCTGTTTCGGTGAGTCCGTGCGCAACAAAACAAATGCAACTGGAAAATTTGTTTCATTTTATGTTGATCTTTTTATGGCACCGTACATTCAGCTGTGTCAATTTACAAAGGTCTTAGCCGTCGAAAAAATTTGTCCACACATTATATCCGAACTGCATGGATATTCCTCGCCCACAACATGAAATTCAACGAGTATCATCAATCGAACAACATATATTGTACGTACCCCACGGTGCCGCGTTATCCAAACAGGACTTGAAAAGGTCTCAAATAACACAGCATGTCGAATATACAGTGTCGACAATCGCCGATAGTCACTTCACGACAATCGGACGGAATCCGGTGGGTTTTGGGGAACATCTCGAAGAGAGCTGCTCTTTCGTACAGCTCAAAGCAACTGTACGAACGTGTCTATTCCGTCGCCACAACCCGGAGCCGACCCTATCAGCTATTTTTCGCGAAGACCCGGAACATAGCCGGGAAGGCTTTTTGGAGATTATCTCAACATAAATAATCCTCCAAGAACGTCGAACTGCCTGCGTCGCGGGCAGCTTGACGTTTGCTCTCTTCGTTCGTTTCCTGCGAAGGCCGAGTCCCTGAAGTATTCCCTAGTTCTCGCAGTGGAAGATAACACACAAAGGTCAGTATCCGAAACAGGCAAATAAAGTAAAAACTTCCAAGAAAAGCCGGCGAACTCCGAATGCTCAATGCAGGTGGGGAGTCACGCTGACCGTGCTTACACAGCTCAGGCGGGTGCCAGAACTTTCTGGCTGATAGGGGTCGCTCGATCCGCAAAATGGCGGCGGCTAGAGCGCTCTTTTTGGAAAGGTCTTACGCCTTGTATGTTATCTTCCACTGTGCGAACCAGAGAATACCAGGGCTCGTAGCCTGCTCAGCCTTCGCAGGAAACGAACGAAGAGAGCGAACGTCAAGCAGCCTGCGACGCAGGCAGTTCGACGTGCTTGGAGGATTATTTCCGTCGAGATAATCCCCAAAAAGCCTTCCAGGCTGTGTTCCGGCTTCCGGGTCTTCGCGAAAAATAGCTGATCGGGACGGGTCCGGGGTGGGGGGACAGAATAGACACGTTCATTCGTTTGCTTTGAAGCTGTGCAAAAAAAGCTGCTCTCTTCTACATGTTCCCCAAAACACGCCGGATTCCGTCTGATTGTCGTGAAGTGACTATCGTCGACACTGTATATTGGATATGCTGCGTTATTTGAGACCTTTCTCAAATCCTGTTCGGATAACGCGGCACCGTGGGGTACGCACAATATATTTTTTGTTCGATTGATGAGACTCATTGAATTTTATGTTGTGGGCGGGGAATATTCATGCACTTCGGATATCCTGTGTGGTCAAATATTTTGACCTATATAGATTGACACAGCTGAGTGTACGGTGCCGTAAAACGATGAACATAAAATGAAACAAACATTCCAGTTGCATTTGTTCTGTCGCGCACGGACTCACCAAAACAGCTTTCATTTCTTTGTCTTTGTTCCCAAAAATACAGCACTGCTTCCTTGAAGACCTCTATAAATTATGTTCGCCACAGAACACAAAATAAAAAAGAAAACGCGGCAATTCAGCCGCTACCAGCGTCCGGATTTGCGCTTACGCAGGCTGCCACTGCCCACTGACAAGAAACTCCACAGCTCAGCACAGTCGGGCAACACTGACGTACACTCTCAAAACCAGGGACGCGCGCTGTAAATCGCTTCGTTCGAGACTGCCGCTGGAAAGGTGTATAGACTATTCCATTTAGCGCTCTCTGGGCGGCACCATTTTGTTCGACAGCAGCGCCCTCTCCATACATCCGGGAAATTCAGCGGGTTCGGCGGTGCAAAACGAGAGAGAGGGCACGCGCCCGACTCCGCTAGCAGACGACAAAGCGGGAGGTTGACATTCTCCATCTTTGGGCTGTATCGGCGGGCTGTACGGAACATCTAACTCTCGCTCGTGGCTGCCGTTATGAAGTGGTTCGCGTTCTTAGAATAGTTATGGCTACTCCAAAATCAGCCTAGAGCTCTCTGTTGTTCTACTTCGGTAAATGATCAACTGATATATCTTTTTTCCGTTAATTAAATAGCAGTTGAGTCAGACGGCAGTACTACCCTCAACTACTGCGTGTATTGCGGCAGGAGAGCACGTTTTTATTTATTATTTCAGACATCCACTCATGGTCGCCAAAGGCCTACACCAGTACGAACTTTGTATAGTAAAAAAGGAACAGCCACCGGATTCACTTTTCGCCGGAGAGACCGGCCAGTCTGACATAGTTTTCCCTATTTTTTTATTTGCACGTAGATAACAGCGCAATTAGACTCTGTTAGTCTTTTTTATCTAGCATAGTAATACACGATAACTGGCATACCAATATCTGCGCTTGTAATTCCCAAAATGACGCGATTTTAAACAGAGTTTGTACGCCAGCCGGATGCTAGGTACTGCCCACTCGGCGAAGCAGACGATATGCGGGCGAGAGGGAGAGGGCATTTTTTTCTCTTTTTACCCTCTCTGGTCATAGCAGAGAGGGTAAAAGAGAAAAAAAATGCACTCCCCCTCTCCCCCGCAAGCCGTCCACTCCGCCGAGTGGGCTGTAGCTAGCGTCCGGCTGGCGTGCAAACTCTGTTTAAAATCGCGTCATTTTGGAACTTTCAAGCGCAGATGCGCAGATTTTGGTATGCCAGTTATCGTGTAATACTATGCCAGATAAAAAGACTCGCAGGGTCCAATAGGTGACCGGCGTTTGGCAGCAGCCTCAAAGAACTCTGGGTAATATTCACTTCCGGTTCGTAGCTAGCAGCCGACGCAGCCCCATGACGGCTACGGAAGCGTGTGCGGGAGTTGAAACCCGATCAATCCGGGCATCTTCTTCTGCTGCTGGGTGACTTACACACTTCTGAACGTCTCAAGTTACTTTTACGGATAAGTTAAGTACTAATCGGTACGCAGAAGCATCGAGAACGGCCACGAAAGCGTAGAGCGAGTGCGGCCGGCGGCAAGCTGCACTCGCACAGTGCTTTCCGGATCTTCGCATGAAAACTCAGGTTGGATGTTTCGTTTTCCTTTTGAGCCAGCGTTCTTCATTTGGGTTCTGTTTATTTTTGATGGTTACGTTAGATCACATCACCGACTGAAATAGGCGCGAATGTAAGCCGTGGAACGCGGCCAGCTGAAATGTTCGATCGGAGGTCTGGCGTACTTTTCTCATTTTGTTAGAGCACCTGAGTCTGGGTAAGAAAATCTTCAGGCAACCAAAAGTTGAAGACAGGGAAAGAAGTCGGTCAGACGGCGTTTCAAACACAGCTAATATGTTTTCTCGCGCGATTAAAACGCCACTTCCGTGCGAAAGTTAGTTTCGACGACATCTGACTACGTGACAATATTTGCTTTTTAACACTCACGCGTTTTTGGTACTTCAACTAAGTTGTCCCCCGTGAACTACAATAACCCTCCCCCCCCCCCCCCTTCTTCTTTCCCGCGCGTTTTTTTTTTTAATGATGTCGAGTAAGAAAGCATGCACAAACGAGCACCGATTTTGATATGAGCTACGCAGGGTCGTGCTACTGCTTTATTATCCGTCAATATGAAGGTGCTGCCCATTTGCTTTTGTTTCTTTATATTACAAAAAGCTGACCTGTCCTTTTGTTTATTTATATTATAGCAAGTCACCCATCCACGCCGCTCCCCGGGAACAGTCTGCGGCGGCTCATCACAGAAAATGTTAATCCGAGCTGTCGATGTAACGATTAAATGGCCTGGTAATGGCACTGTATGTTGACGAAACGGCGTGCCATGAACTGATTGCCTGCGAGATTGCATCCCGCGTTCTCGCAGATGCCTTGTACGACAAGCAGTGCTCACCCCTTCGCGGAATAATCGAGACGCTTTTGGTGGGTGCCAAAAGACTATCAGAGATCGTTATTTCCCGCAGGCCCTACCCGAAGAAAGAGAGAACACGTTGTACTGGCCTTAAACAATATTGGCCGCGCATAAACGGTCACCGACGTTTGTCTGTCACAGGTCATCTCGCTCTTTCACTCGCTTAACAGCGACGGCCCATCGTTGCTTCCATGCTTTGTTACACGGGAACTGGAACATCTTATTCCCTCTATGGCTTGCGTTAGAACAACGTACCGCGGAGCTGTAAGCCATTTTCACCGCGAATACACCACGGCCACCACGCCTAGAAGGGCTCTCGATGCAGCTGGACGAACCGCGACCGGCACCGGACGAACCGGAAGCGTGAAGTCACGTGGTGTCTCGCTTCGGATGACGAAACTTCCGGCTCAAACGCCGGTCACCTATTGCACTGCTACCTGCGTGCAAATAAAAAACAAAAATAGGGAAAACTGTGTCAGATTGGCCGGTCTCTTTGGCGAAAAGAAAATCCGGTTGCTGTACCTTTTTTACTATACAAAAGTTCGTACTGGTGTAGGCCTTTAGCGACCATGAGTGGAAGTCTGAAATAATAAATAAAAACGTGCTCTCCTGCCGGAATACACGCAGTAGTTGAGGGTAGTACTGCCGGCTGACTCAACTGCTATTTGAGTAACGGAAAAAAGATATGCTAGTTTATCATTTAGCAAAATAGAACAACAGAGAGCTATAGGCTGATTTTGGAGTAGCCACAACTATCCTAAGAACGCGAACCACTTCACAACGGCAGCCACGAGCGAGAGTTCGGTGTTCGGTAGAGCCCGCCGATACAGCCCAAAGATGGAGAACGGCAACCTCCCGGTTTGTCGTCTGCTAGCGGAGTCGGCGGCGTGCCCTCTCTCTCGTTTTACCCCGCCGAACCCGCTGAACTTCCCGGATGTATGGAGAGGGCGCTGCGGTCGAACAAAATGGTGCCGGCCAGGGAGCGCTAAATGGAATAGTCTATACACGTTTGCAAGTCCGGCTTCAGGGCGCTGCCATCTTGCCTGTCTGGGGTGCGCTTGGACCAGTCATAATCCGATTACGAAGCCTTGCTAAGGCGTCGTAATCGGATTATGGCCGCTCCCGAGAGCGCACCCCACTGAGGAAGATGGCGGCGCCCTGAGACCGGACTTGCAAACGTGCATACCCAGAGCTGTTTTCTCTGGGCCAACGTAGAAATCAGTGAAATATTTCGGGAGCGACTGAGAAAATACGTGCACCCGGAACTAACGCTTGTCGATTGTTCATCGCCACTATCTTCCCCCCCCCCTTTCTCTCTCGCCCTCTTCATGCCAATTTTCCCGACGCTTTGCATGGGGCTCTATGGAGATGCCAGTGGCATGCCCTCTGCCTGCCTTTCCCCCTCTCTCTCGCGCCGCGTTGACGACGGCTTTTCTTTTTTTTTTTTTTTTTTTTTGCCGACGCGTAGGTGCGGGGCTAGACTTGAACGCTTTTTGGGCCGTCATCTGGGCCATTCAACGGTTGGCATCATCAGTGCCAATCTACACAAACTGTTGACAGTATCTACCAGATTTTGTCATTGCATCAAAATTAACTGTTGGGCTAGTTGGCTACACATTGTATAAAAATTCAAAAGCGCAAACACCAAGGAAAAGAAGAGGGGACAGGACAGAGCGCTTTGTCATTGCCGGGCATTTTATTTTTTGGAGTAGTGTTCAAAAATGCGCAAGTGTGCAGTGAAATTGTGCCCCGATATAGTGTGTGCGGGCGTGCGATTTTTGTTGGGGAACGTGGTTCTTTCTGCGCGCTCTCGAGCGCTCTTTCCAGAGCGCGCGAGATCGGGTGGTTGAAAGAGAGTGCTGCGGCCTGATCGGGTGGTTCATTCCGAGGACGCCTCTCCCTCTCAGAGCGCTCTTTGGCACTCCGTGTGTAGCCGTCGGAGTGCGGAGTGGCGCAGGCGTCACGTGGTACTTGGACGGGGATCACGTGGTTTTGTTGACGATGGCCGGCAGTGGTCTGTGGTTCGGTGGTGGTGTGCGGGGCACGGCATGACGGCGGTTGAAATGTGGTTCTACGAAGTGCTTGTGAATTCGACGGTGCGAGGATTACGACGGACGGGACGACATTCCTTTGCGACCGTAACAGAAAAAGTCTACGTGTGAAGTATTCCCAGTGCTTTCACGAGATCGTTCATCTCACGGCGGTGAATCCGCTAAGCCTAACCGACGAAGAAACAGCTCGCAGGGCTCGCCGCTGTTTTACCGGGTTCTGTGGTCGCTTCAAGACATTTTCAGGTTTGGTAAAAGTGCGTTCAAAGCTTTGTGTTCTAAAATAAAGGGAGAGCCGAATATAATGCACTGTGATTTTGGCCACATGGCGATGCTTGCACGATATTTCGCCGTGACAAAAATGCGGTTTATTAACCATTTTATATTTGCCTGTTCTGTCGCACGCATGACCGCTATCGCTGCGCGTTCACGGACGAAACCGCGATGAGTTGACAACTCTTTCCAAGCGTTGGCTTTCGTTCCGTTCTGCGAAAATCAATTCGCATACTGCCGTTTTCTTCTTTTTTTTTTTTTTTACATATTGATGCGTAAACCAATTTACGTCCCAACACTTATTTCATCACGTTGCGAGCGTAAAATTTGCTCAGTCGTCCACCGTACGCTGTAAGATCGTGTTGTTTTTAACGCATTACCAATGTCAAGAAATATGAATTCCGTGACTGGCCTGAGAATCTCGGAGCGCTCTGAAGCCAGCAGTTGTGATCGGCTGAAAAGGATCCCGAGTAGCTCTGGCGGAGAGGAGGGGGCGCTCTGCTGAATCGAGGTCAGAGGAGAGAGGCGACCACGCGAATTCGCCATCAGTGCCAAAGAAAGCAAGATCTTTTTTGACAGTCACGTAACAAGACTGCGCACCGATCTACCGAAAGCGCTAATGTGTTGATGTGCTGAAAGTTGGTGCTGTAAATGAACTGTGATGTTGATGCGAATTTCGTGGCTGTACGCAAGTGAGCATGGGTAACAAAACACGAAGAGAAATTACCGAATCTTAAAGGGCAACTCCGGCCAAAACTCAAAATGAAGTAAATTACTGGTATCGCTGTAATGACACAAAATACCACCCCAGCCAAAATATTACGTCCGGGGGACGCCGCATTCTCAACTAATGCCGATAATAAAAATCCGACCCGCCGCGAGCCGCTGCTCCTTAGCGGGCGGCCAGCGGGTTGCCGATCGCTAAAGCAACATTGGGCCGTGACTTCAGTATCGTTCTCTTTTTTTCCCTCCGGTCCGGGCGTAGCGCGGAGTGCGCTTCTTTGAGGCGCTACCACCACTACTTCGGCTTGTGATTGGCGTGTTTAGCCGTTGCTTTTATCTGTAGCCCGTGTAGCTTCGGTATAGCCGTTTGTTTATTTGCTTGTGAGGACTTCAAGACTCGTTTTAGCGAGCAACTCTGTATGCCAAAGACTGCCCAGCTGTTCCTCGAAAGATGCCGAGTACCACTTGCAGCGCTGTGGCCTGCTCGCACAACCCGCTGCGCAACCCGGAGGTGCTTTTTCACAAGTTTCCAACGGACCGGAAATTGGAGAAGGTGTGGGTGAACGCTGTTCGACGAGTGGACTTTGGACTTCGGCTTTTACGCGCCCGAGGAAAAAGAACGAAAAAACAGACGTGTACAGCCCCGCACATGTGTGTTCGGGCGCCGCGGCCCACGCCGGAGAGCCTCAAAGCTTCGTGTCTGGGACTGACCCGCAGCGGGGAAAGCGAGAGGGCCCCGAGTACTGTACGTCACTGGCAGCGCGGCGTAGAGCAACGCTGCTCCATCCACGGAGCCCCGATGCCAATTTAGGCCTAGCGACGAGTACGGAAGACCGTACGCACGGCGACAGCCACCGAGTACGGCACCGGGCGAGTTCACTCGTTTTCCAGTCGCTAGCTTCTGGGTATACAAGCGACGAGTACGGCATAGCGCACTCACGGCGGCGGCCACCGAGTACGGCACCGAACGAGTTCACGGGTTTTCCAGTCGCTAGCTTTTGGGTATACGCGCTAACTCTTGCTACATATGCTGGATAAATACCACCTATACAGAATTAAAATAAAATCAGCTTACCTCCTATCTTTAGACTGCTAGCGCAACAGAGTTAAGCGCCGCTCGGCCTGCGTACTCGTTGAACGAGAACGCTCATGACGTCACGTTCACATTGCGGCTGATTTCCAGTGTTGCCGGGGCCTCGAGCGGCTAGTTTCGGTTTTGTTGGCCGCGCCCCAAACAAAACTTTGAGGCGTGATATCTTTAAAACTACGCACAATAACGAGAAAAAAATTACACCGTGCAATTCAGGGACGCTGACTGCACTAAAAACTGTCATAATCCCAAGATTGAAAGTATGGACCGGAGTTGCCCTTTAAAACAATGCGAGGTGGTCGCGGAGCAGTATGCATACTCCTAGGAAATGATGCATGCCTGAAATAACCTGGAGAGGGGATAGTGTGGCAACGCGCCTGTGGCGCGTTTCAGGACCCAAGCAAGACGACAACGCGCGTGCTAAAAAACGTTGTAGACGCCATGGGCTTCACTTCCATTAGCTTTACTTCGCAAATTAAAACCATAACAATATTTTAAACAAACCAAAAGTATAACAAGCACATGTAAAAGGAATGATATTCCCAACATGCCTTCATATCATTTTTTTTCCTTCAGTGCACATTAAGTTTTGTATATGCCCTCCCTAGCGTAATCCCATGTGCAATTAATAGTATCTTGAAATAAATAAACTAATGTATAAATAAATAAATTTCTCACGCTCTCAAAAATTAAGTTTTGCTTGCGGCTCTTGAGCAGTGTCACCTTGACCACAGCTGTAATTTAGCTTTTAACAGTGAACGCGTATTATACGTGATTCTGCGGCTGTAGATGGAGCTGGAAAAGCTAAAAACAAAACACAAAACAAAGGTGGTGGCATGACATCACCAGGGCGTCAATGACAGGACAAAAATGGAACGCAATTTAAATATGTCCTCAACGTTGAACCAAATCGTCTCGGAAGATTCTATCACGAAAAATGCCGACCTATAATTATAAAATTTTCGTCATTTAAACTGCTGGACCAGATCCTGATGGCAAGGCTAGCATTAAAAACGCACCGTATTACGGTTAGCGAAGACTTTTCGCTTGCTACGCGTAATGCGAAAAAAAGACTGTTAGATTTTGGTAAATCTAACGGAGGAACGTTTAAGCTTAGGCACAACAAGATGCACATTAACAACCGGTGTTACGCTTTCAACTCGACAAATGGCGAAGTCTACGAGCTAGCTAGGTCCTTCCAGTTTGCCTATTGTCTCTCCCGCACAGCCGACAATTCCCCAGACACAGTCATCTCTTACTCAAGATTCCGCTGAGGCGCGCTCGCCAACGTAGGATTTGTCGAGGGGTAGAGCTAGGCTGTCACAGTTTTCCGACATCTCTGTTTTGTTTACTAACATAAGGAGTGTAATAAAAAAACGTGATGAATTGTGTTCCATCATTGATACTACCGATGCTGATGTTGTTGTTCTAACCGAAACATGGCTTTCTGGGAGGATACGGAACAGTGAACTGTTTGATGGTTCAAAAAAGTTCAATGTGTATCGGAACGATAGACAGGACAGGTGTGGCGGTGGCGTCCTGATTGCAATTGCTGACCATATTAAATATTTTTCATTAAACATTGCGTGCGATATAGAACTAACCTGGGTCGGCCTTGTTTTGAACCATAAGAAGTGGATCATGGGAGTATGTTATCGGCCACCCTCATCTTCGTCGTCATTTGTTGAGACTTTGCATAACGCCATTAACAAAATAGTGATGCGGTATCCCAGCGCACCCATCTTCCTTCTGGGTGACTTCAATTTTCCCGCTATATCATGGTCAGATGACGTTCATTGTATGAATGTACACACTACAGAGTGTAATTCGTTCATTAACTTGTGTCTCGATTTTAACCTGTCGCAATTAGTTCTTCATCCCACCAGAGTGTCTCCGACGACAGCAAGTGTTTTAGATCTAATTTTGGCTACTCACCCTGAACATGCAAGTGACATAACTTATCTTCCAGGGATCAGTGATCACTCTATGTTACATTTTCATTTCAAAACGTCGGTATCTAGGCCGACTGACCAACGAAAGAAAATACGCGATTGCAGTAGAGCGAATTTTGATCAGATCAACAATGATCTTGCGGTTTTCTTTGACCAGTATTTGACAGACTTTTCGGGGCGCTCTGTTGACGAAAACTGGAATTTGTATAAAGATAAGCTAATCTCCCTTATCAACAAATACGTGCCGCTCCGAAATATACTTGAAAATAATCAGTCACCTTGGTTCACGAAAGCCCTGAAGAGACTGTCAAATAAAAAAAAGCGCTTGTACCGTGCGGCCAAGTTTTCCCAGTGTGAGCGTCGCTGGGCCGCATATGACAATTCTGTAGAAGTGTACAAAAAAGCGATTGAAGGCGCTAAATCTCACTTTTTCACACATAGTCTTCCAGACATGTTGGTAAATAACCCCATTAAATTTTGGAATACTGTTAACAAAAAGGACCGTTTTTCAATTTCTCTTACAACTTCTAGTGGTGACAGCGTGCCGAGTGACGAATGTGCTAATGTCTTAAATAGTATATTTATGGAATCTTTCTCCGATATTCGCAACATAACTTACCCTTCGATGAGCTGTTCCTGTTATCTGCCAATGGATTCTATCTTTGTTGATCCTGCTGGCATTGCAAAAATTATAGATGAACTGAAGTTATCATCCTCATCAGGAGTGGACGGAATTAATTCCAAGTTTTTAAAAAAAACACTAAACTATACTCATCTCTTATTCTCTCAAAATTGTTTGAACAGTCGCTGCAAGATGGTATTTTACCTTGTGATTGGCGAGTGGGGAAGGTGGTTCCAATTCCGAAAGGTGGCGATAAGTATTCCCCTAACAATTATCGTCCCATTTCATTAACCAGCATACCATGTAAACTTCTGGAACACGTTATCTTTTCCCAACTCGTACATTTCCTAGAGTCGAATAATTTTTTCACCGAAGCACAGCACGGATATCGTAAATCATTATCTTGTGATACTCAGCTCCTATCCTTCACTCATGACATTCATTCTATTCTTGACCGAGGCTCCCAGGTGGACTGCATTTTCTTAGATTTCGCCAAGGCATTCGATAAGGTGTGTCACGAGCTATTACTGTTAAAACTTTCAAAACTTAACATTGACCCTAACGTTCTCGCATGGATTCGGTCTTTTCTAAATAACCGTTCAGAATTTGTAACAATTAACAACGAAAATTCTCCTCCTGTGTCTGTGAATTCTGGAGTTCCTCAAGGGTCGGTTTTAGGCCCACTACTATTTTTAATCTATATTAACGATCTTCCCATTAATGTGTCTTCATCCGTTTGTCTCTTTGCCGATGACTGTGTAATTTACCGTGAAATCTGTCACGATTCTGACCTGTCTACACTTCAGTCTGATATTAACTCTGTCTCTCGTTGGTGTGAATTATGGCTAATGAAACTAAACACTAGTAAATGTAAACAGATGAGAGTGTCCCGCAAGCCTAACAACAGTCCCTGTTACCACCTAGATGGCAACGTTTTGGAGCAAGTGGCAACGTACAAGTACCTTGGTGTTCACTTAACAAATAACCTTTCATGGAAATCCCACATTCAGTATGTTACTACCCGTGCTAACTGCATGTTGGGCTACTTAAAACGCAACTTTTCATTGGCACCTATTTCACTAAAATTGATCCTCTACAAAACATTAATCAGGCCTAAATTAGAATATGCAGCCTCCATCTGGGATCGCGGTCACGATACTCTAATCACTGCATTGGAATCCATTCAGAATAGGTCAGCCCGTTTCATTATTTCCAACTACCATCGTACTGCTAGTGTCACATCAATGAAAAATAGTTTATGTTTACCACTTCTCTCCTTGCGACGTAAAATTTCACGCCTATGTCTATTTCATAAAATGTATTTTCATAACTCTCTCCTACGCAATCGGATGATTACTCCCCCTTTTACATTTCATCCCGTCTTGACCATCAGCATAAAGTTGGAGTTCCAAGTTCGTTTACCACAACATTTCAATCTTCTTTTTTACCCCGCACAGCCCAGGAATGGAACCACCTCCCCGGTTTGATTGCTACTATAACTGATACTAACTTGTTTAGAAATTCCATCACTAGCTATTTTAGCAGTGACCCATGACCTATTATTATTATTATTATTCTTTGTTTGTTGTATATTTAATATTGTTGACTTGTATACTATATTACTATCTTTGTTTCATGTATGTGCTCTCCCCCTCTGTAATGCCTTCGGGCCCTGAGGGTACTTTCAATAAATAAATAAATAAACGTGAGTGGTCGACGTTGCCAGTATGTTCTGTATGACGTTTACGACAGTTAGGTCTGAACGCGACGTCACTGAAACGTCACTGATGGGACAATGATGTAACGTCACTATATGGACGTTATTTTAACGTCGAGGAAACGTGAGTGTTCGACGCTGCTAAAACGTCTTGTCTTGACGTCGTGGTGACGATGACGACATAAAAGTTGAAACTTGACGTCGCCAGCACGTCACGGACAGGACGATAATGGAACGTCATTTATGAACTTCACTTCAACGTCAAGGAAACGTGAGCGTTGGACGTTGCCTGAACGTTGTGCATGGACATCGTGGGAACGTTGACGACGTTTGAGTTGCAATACATCGTCGTCACAACGTTACTGATTGGACTCTAATGGAACGTTATATAAGGACGTCACCTCAACATCCAAAAAACGTGATCAAAGTCACGCGGGACGTCACGGACGTCAAGGACTTCTTCTGCACGTTTCCACGACGTTTTGTGCTGCCTGGGATGGACCCGGTTAGGCTTAGCTCGGTATCCGTCGTGGTGGGGCGTCAAAGCCCCAAACAGAGCTAAATATTGGGGCGAGGTCCTATAAAAATTTTCTAGGGCAACCGCTTAGCTTCCTGTATCGGGCGGTATTCAAGATACGGGTATTATTGGCCATCAAATTTCAAGAGGGTAATTTTTTAGAGTCCCATGGCAGCTGTCGTTCTGCAGAGCGAGCGCGCGAGCGGTCGCTCTGCAGAACAGAGGTGCACATGCCAAGTGAGGTCCCATGCAAATTGTGGAATGAATGTATATGTAAGTTGGGAAAACAGCCACTGAAGACTTGAAGCCGGAGCACACCGTACTCACAGTAACTCAATGCGTTTTCAACGCGCGGCATAGGAGGTGGTTCGATTCGCTTGAGAGGCATGATGTTAAAGCTGTCGTCCTCCGCGCGCCGCGTGCTGCGGTTCGCGTAGATATGCTCTCGCAAAGTAATAAAATTCTATAAAAAAAAAATTAGGGTGTGTGCATGTTTATATACAGCCTAATACTTAGTCTGCTCCAACGGGCGACTTCTCCCAGCTGTAGATGAGAAATTTTGCCAGTGCAATACAACCGCTAGCCTGGGGTCTTTAACGGGCATCATGCAGTGATACATGACGGCACGTCGGTATGATGCTCATCCAGATCGAAACGGGCAGGGGTGGGGATTGAGCCCAGGATTCCTGGGTTTTGCAGGCTCCACGTGCTCCGAGCTGGTGTGCACTATCCCACTCAATTACCGATTTTTTTTTAATTGCCCGTTAAAACAAAGTGAAAAAGCGCTGAGTCATTCACACACCTACAATTTGTCTAAGAGCGAATCAGTCACTTAGCGGCAGGTGCCAGCGCAACAAAATCTTTTTTAAACACACCAACTCATCCTGTATTGGCAACCAATCAGGGGGTTTAGAGAGTGCACGCAGTATTCCTCGCAAATATATGCCACAATTTCAAATAAATTTTATTTTACTGTTTTGGTATTCACATCAGCATTATAAACACTCATTCTTGTCCTCCAAAGATTGTGGAGGCCATGAAGCATGAACATACTATCACAAATGAAGAGTTAACGAAACAAAGAATACCTGAGGAAACTTAACGTTTAATGGGGCGAACTTGTGTCCAAAGCAAAAGGAGAAAGATAACAACAGAGCGTCGCCGGCGTCGCAGTCGGCAAGACAGCAGGATCGAACGCTGAGGCGAAAACTGACTGCTTCTTGCCACGGGGAGAACCTTTTGTATCCGCGCTGGTGTCTGGAACATTCGGCCCAGAACGTTCGACGCGTAGAACATTCGCAACTTGAGCAAACAAAGAAGTTCTCGAATTCGCGAGAACGCCAAGTAGAAAGAATAAATAATAGAACATTTCCCTGCCTGGAATCGAACCCATATCTTCCGCGCGACAACCAACCACGGTAACCATTCGGCCACATATTTTGTTTCTTTATTTCGTACATAAAATCAGACTACCTTGGTCCTTTGGGCAGCCGTTGATTAAAAATCTTTCATGTGAGACAGTTTGTCTAATACAGGTGCCCATTCGGGCACATCATTCCCATTCATATCGAATACGCTCTTCGCTTCGATCACGAGATCAGTGAAACAGATAGGTCCAGTTTTCGGGTTGGGCTCAGCATGGTGTACCATCATTCGTGATTTCTAAAGACCGAGTAGGGCCAAAATCATTATCATCCCTGTTGGAAAGACCAGTTTGAAAATCTAACTGGTCATACTGGTATTTAAACTGGTCAAACTGGTATTTGGACTGGTCAGACTGGTCTAACTGGAAATCAAACTGGTGGAACTGGTAGTCAGACTGGTCTAACTGGTAACCATATTGATCTAACTGGTCACCAGATTGCCTTCGAACTGGTCACCAGATTGGCCTGACTGGTCACCATATTGACCTAACTGGTCACCACACTGGCTGAACTGGTAACCAGATTGACCAAACTGGTCACCAGATTGGCCAAACTGGTCACCAGATTGGCCAAACTGGTCCCCAGACTGGCCGAACGGGTCCAACTGGTAACCAGATTGACCAAACTGGTCACCAGACTGGCCAAACTGGTCCAACTGGTAACCAGATTGACCAAACTGGTCACCAGATTGGCCTAACTGGTTACCAGAATGACCCCTCTTTTTCACTTTATTTGTAGGGGTGTGCGAATTGGATAGCGCAGCGTCATTCGTAACCTTCACTGCGCAAAATAAAGTCGCAACAAAAGGTTCTGTTAACAGTGTTGAAGCTATTTATTTGTCATATATGTTCTACCATCTCGCGATATATCATAGGGAATGCCGTCATTCGCGTCTAGAGGCAGAAAACAAATGGACTGCGCAGTTGTACACAATTCTTTTTTCAAAGTGCGTTGAAGAACACCCGGCATAAAGACCGCATCCCAACAATCAATGAACACATGCTCTATTGTTTTTGGTTGTTTGCATAGCAGGCAATTAATACCCCGTGGCACCGTTATACCCTTTTCTTTCATCCACACTTTAACAGGTATTGTGGCGCTGTGCGGTCGAAAAAAGAAAGATTTAGCAGCAGGGGCTATGCCCATCTTTTTTACGTGGACTAGGAGATCCTGACCTCGCCCATCCGCATATACTGTCCAATACAGCGGTGCAGGAAAAAGATTCTCAATGAGATCACGCGACAGGTTTTTGCGGGCTACTGTAGACAGGTACTCAAGCGAGTATTGCACTGTCAAAAATTCAAAAGCACTCACAACTTCTTTAACAAAGCCAACCATTTTTACAGGGGGACCAATTCGTGAAGAGACAATGAAGGTTGGCAAACGCGCCGCCAGTCTTGTCTGTAACATGTCCTGAAGAAATTGGTTCTTCTGGTACCTCAAATCCCTCAAATAAAGGAAACGTGAGAAAATCTGTCGAGTAAAAAGTAGCGCCAGCCCTACAGTCCACCTTGTGAGACTCGTCGAAAAAGATTGTCTCGACGCATTGGTTCCGCCACATCTTTTCCAGATGAACACTGCGAAGACCCTGTGCGTTTTTTGAATACTGGTTCGAGCGCAATGTAATACTTGAAGCACATACCACAGCTTCGCGACCGAAAACACATTACAGCTGTAATGTGTTTTCGGTCGCGAAGCTGTGGTATGTGGGTAAGACCGTGACATATCGCGATTGCACCACTTTTGTGCTCTTACTCTTAAATCGCCTACCTCCTGTGTCTAATATTCATTGCAGTTTTACATGTGCTAGAGCGGTGCACCGAGGTTTTTACCGGGCGCGGATCTTCATTGTATTTCTTTGCAAATTGACGGCGTTGTGGCCCATTCACCATGACATACACCAGAACATTTGTTTCTATTTACTACAGCACCTATTGAGTCGCAAAACATGTTACACAACTCTAAGGTATTTGTGACACTTTCCTTGTAGCTAGAAAAGACAGCCACGTCATCCGCGTAAGCTACAACTTTTATTTCCACGTCACCCATATAGACACCTCGTACTCGCTTAGACCGAATAATGCTACACAGAAGGGCTCTAAATAAAAAGCGAACAAGAGTGGGGACAGTGGGCATCCCTGCCGTACGGAAAAAAAAGAACGCTTATTTTACAAATCAACAAATTGTTCATCACTAACCGCGTTGTGCAACCATTATATGGCATTTTAACCCCTTCTAGGATAAGCTTTTCAACATTAGCTCGGATTAGAATCTCCCAAAGTACTTTATGACATACACGATCAAAGGTTTTTTCTAAATTGATCTGAACTATCCCAACCGGATTCCCCCCATTAGACGAACATTCTAAAATAGTCCGCGCAATATGGATATTTGTCTGGGTCAATCTACCTCTGATGCCGCGTGTTTGGTGCTCTCCAACCAAGTCGGTAATAACACTTTGCAGCCTTCTGGCTAAAAGCCTTGCGAACATTTTATAGTCCACGTTGCTCAGAGCAATTGGTCGGTATCCACTGACACCCTGTCGGCTAACCTCGTCATTTGATTTGGGAATGAGTACTGTATGCGACTGCAAAAAAGAGGGTGGCAACACTTCAAGCCTCGTAGGCTTCGCGTATAACATCAAGGAAAACGGGAAAAAGATCTTTTTTCAACATCTAATACAACTCGGGACAAAGGCCGTCTAGATCTGGAGTTTTGTGGGCCGCCAAACCGTCAATCGTGTGTTCTATTTCATCCAGCGTAAAAGGTGGTTCCATAGTTTCCTTACTGTCTTCCGATAGATCGCGTGTTATCTGAATTAGATTTGTGATAGCTGGCACATCCTCAGGCGTTTCCCAGCCCCCAAATAACCTCTCGTAGCATTCAATGAAAGAGCGTTCAATAACGTCTTTATCATGGCTGAAAATACCGTCGTGCTCAATGGCTGATATTTCTTTCGACGAAGCAAATTTCTTCTCATCCGCTAAGGATCTCGAAGTAGGCTGTTCACCCAAAAGAAACTTGTCAGCTCTTGCGCGCACTACCGCACCTCAATAACGTTCCCAATGATACTCGTCTAGCTTTGCATTTATCTCTTTGATTTCTGTCGCGTTTACCATTCGGCCACGTAAGCGCTCGCTCAGCCACGCGCATGGCACTATAGCCCCCCCCCCCCCCCTTTTAAAAGCGCATCGCCTTGATGCGACATGCCGGGAAACAAAACATCAAAACAAACAAAAATGATGGCAAACTACGAAAACTTATGAGATACAGTCCTATCGAGCGTAGTAGAACATACGATTCACAGTCCTATCGATCGTAGTACGACTTGAGGTGCACGACGTGGACGACTTCCGGTCGTGGAGTGCGACGTGATGAAGTCCGTATTCCGTCTGGCATCACCTCGTAATTCAGATCCCCGAGTCGACGAATCACTTTGTAGGGTCTAAAGTAGCGTTTCAAAAGTTTCTCGCTTATACCGCGTCGTCGTATCGGGGTCCAGACCCACACACGGTCTCCGGGCTTGAAGCGAACGTTGATCCGACGAAAGTTGTACCGGGTGGATCGAACGCTGAGGCGAAAACTGACTGCAACTTGCCACGGGGAGCACCTTTTGTAGCCGCGTTGGTCTCTGTAACATTCGGCCTAGAACGTTCGGCGCGTAGAACATTCGCAACGCGATCAGACAAGAAAGTTCTCGAATTTGCGAGAACGCCAAGTAAAAAGAATAAATAAAAGAGCATTCCCCTGCCTGGAATCGAACCGAGATCTTCCGCGCGACAGCCAATCACGGTAGCCATTCGGCCACGTACGCGCTCGCTCAGCGACGTGCGTGGCAATATCGTAGGGGACTTCCGCTCGTTTTCCAGAAAAAATCCAGATGCCGTGCGCAGTTAAAGGTAGATCCTTCTTCACCGTGCGCTGAAGAATGTCCCAATGGAACACGGCGTCTCAACACTCAATAAATACATGCTTTATCGTCTCAGGTTTCTTGCAGAAGATACAATTCACTGACCAAGGTACAAAATTACCTTTCTCTTTTAGCCACGTTTTACAGGGAGTACGCCGCCGTGCAATTTAAAGAAAGGATATTGCACCAAAGATTTTATCAACATTTTCTTCACCCTTTTAAGCACATCTATCCCTGGACGTTCACAGCACAATGACCTATAGAGAGGTATCGGCAACAGTACACCTATTAAATCTCTATACAATGGTTTTCGGGTAATTTAACTGAGATAATTTAATTAAGGAAAGGCGCACCTGGGATATTCTGAAAGAATGCACAATTTCACGCAAATAACCTTGATTACTAGATGGCACCACAAACTCGGGAAGTGCATACTGCAGTCGCACCTGCAAAACAGTAAGCAAAAATAAATCTTTCTGATGATGTAAAAACACAAACCTAGACAGAATTTGTCGTATAAATAAATGAGACAGTACTAGACCATCATTACCAACCGATCGGAACAAATTGGTACGATTAGTACGCCCCAGCTCAAATTCCAGATGAAAAGAGCAAAAACTCTGTGCTGTCTTTGGACGTTGAGGCACATGCCGCGCCTCAACGACCGAAGACACTTGCAAAATGTACCTGGCACAGCACTTGCAAAATATACCAAATATCCTCAGTTAAAAATAAATTACAAACGGTAGCGCGTGCAAACATGGAGAAGTCTGTATACCCTTCTGCTCTTCCGCTAATGCCTCAACCCTCTCCCTCTCTTCATTCCATAGTTGCTTGCTGTCCCGGTAGTGCTCAAGTTACACCCCGACGTACTACGCAGGTAAATCTATAGCCACTGAACATTCACAATATTGTCGGGTAGGGTTGCCCAATTACCGAGCCAGAGACCTACACCCAGTTGATAGCACTTCACGCTTTCCTACAGAAGGAGGAAGCACTGCTTATTGCCTCACGAACGCTGTCTTGGTAGACACAAAAAGCAGCAATCTCATCTACGTAAGACAAGACTTATACTTCGCAAGGGTGTAACCTAAAGTCATGTATACTATCATTGTTGATCAGTTTTAACCGAAAGGGTTCCAAGTAAATCGCAAACAGCAAGGGAGACATTGGATATCCTTGCCTTACAGAAGATGGGACCTGTACACTATCACTGACGTTCATATTTACAATGATTGACATCGAACATTTTGCGTACACAATTTTTAACCCATCTAGAATTACAGACTTTTACATTAGCATGCTCCAAATTCCGAAAAAGAACCACATGCGACACACGATCAAATGCCTTCTCCAGGTCTAGCTGCAACTTAGCAACTCATCCGTCAAAAGCATCGCAACATTCTAGAATGCTTTTTACAATATCTATGTTAGTTTAAATAGTGCGGACATTAATACCGCAAGTCTGATGAGGTCCGACAAGGTCTTTTATAACACTTTGCAAACTTCTAGCCAGGCCTTTTTTGTAAATGTTGTTGTCCACATTAGTCAGACTTATTGACCTGTAAGAGGAAAAAGACAATAGCTCTACAGGGTCATCGACCTTTGAAATGAGGACAACATGGCTTTTCAACAAGGATAGTGGTAACTCATTTATGCCATACGCTTCCGAGAGTACCTCATACAAAGCGCCCGCTGCCTCCTTCTTAAACCTTCTAAAAATTCGTCACTGAGACAATCCGGCCAGGACGTTTTGCCCGCAGTTAATTCGTCTGTGGCATCTTCAAGTTCGCCGACGCTGATCGGTGATTGTGAACTTTCTCGAACATCCTCCTCAATCGTGAGCTTAAATGACAAGAACTCGGCGTCAAAACCATCATGTTTGGTACGCTGTGACCCATCAAATCGTTATAATATTCACGAACGGTCGCTCGATCGTTTTCTCATTGCGAGTTATTGTATTTCCGTAGGGTATTTTTTTTTTTTTATCTCGGTGCGCTGTGCATACATTTTCTCGTCGCTCAACACTCGCTCCGAAGGTTTTTCGCCCATCCGTAGCCACTGGGGCCGCGCGCACAATAACCCCTCTATTTCTTTCAGAGTTGATTACTTCAAGTTGGTTCATGATATCTCTTATCCCTTGTGCAAACTCAACCGGTTTCGCGCTTTCTTTGATTGTAAACAAATTCAATTGACGGCCTAACTCTTTTTCTTTCTTCTGTTTTTGATAGTTCAAACTCAAACTCTTTATTTCTCTCCATTTGGAGGGGAAAAAAAAAAAAAAAAAGCATTTTTTTTTTTTGTTTTTTTTAAACGTTTTAGACGTTGCGCTCGACCACCTTCGATTTACAAGAAAAAAATCATTGCTTTTTGCCGCAATGTCCGTAGCCATGCCCTGAACTATGTTTGACCAAAAACAATTTTGATGACGTGAGCGCGGTTTTAACTTTTAAAAACAGAGTGAAACTATGCATCACTCAATAATTTATGAAGAATCCACCTTTTTATGAAACTCCCAGCAATATTTTTTTTCTTAAATTTGTACGGCTTTCAATTTGCATTGTGGTTGGGCTTGTGCACTTTTGTTTAATTTAAATATTTTTTAAGAACACAATCTGTTTTTAAAATTTTTACATTTTTGTTATTTTATTAAAAATATATCTAATTGCTCCCGGGACTTAATAGAATTTTTCACCGGCTGCCCCCTGCAGGTATATAATCTATAAATATATGTTTAAAGCGCTCAATTAAATATCTCGCCGTAAAAGAAAAGAATCCTGAAGTTGCAAAAAAGTGCGTTTTGACGCATAACCAGCCGTTCATTTTACCATAAGGTGGTCCACCTAAAAAATACAAAATATGGTGGGTTCGGAACAATAATCGATTGTCTTTTGCTTGTGAAAGCAACTCCTCACACTCCGAAACGCGATGACCAATTGACGGGCGGCATCAGCTAACGTGAACGTCTCCTAAAAGGAATTCGCGATAATATCGCCGTGAAATCTAACCGTCACCCCTGGTGAAAAGCGGAACTGTTCAGCGACGCAAGAATTGGATGTTTCAAAGCCGATTTAGGCACAACGAGGCGTGAACCTCCAACGGCGCGCATTCGTTTACCCCACATCGCCTCGTCGATTGAGATTGCCCGTTCACGAGGCTTTTGTGCTGCTGTTTACATCTGTCCTGACGTTGACAAGAGAGAGGGATTGCGATGTGTTCGTAAGAAATGGCTAACTTACTAGTGGATGCTGGATGCTCTGACCCGGCAGCGCTAAGCATCCGCTGATATCAATACAGTGGAAGACCACAGGAGGACACCGCCGCGCAAAACGATCAAGATTGGAAAATCCATAAAGCAACAAGAGTGGAAAAAAGCCTCTTCCTACCAAGATGTACCCGACAACACAAGGTCCCGCTGGCTACCTGCGTGGGCACAACTTGACACCATCGCACGCTTTCCGGGCTCGACGGTGGCAGAGCCGTGTATTGAACGGTGGCGTGCTGTGCAGAAAAATGGCGCAAGAAATAACGCCAAGTTGCGGCGCGAAAGCTCAACTTCAAAATGTATTTTTTTTCCTCTTTAAATCAAAATTATTTTGATTAAACTTTGTGGGTCGCCTGTCAATATCGCCCGATCAGGCTGAGTTTCATTCGCCGCCCCGAGGAAGTCAAACGAGGGAGCGCTATCATGAAGGAAGGTTTAATTGCTACTCATGGGCTCGCTGTGGTCCGGGTCTTTCCTGGGGCTCGCTGAGGTCCGGGTATTTCCTGGGCTCGCTGAGGTCCGGCTCTTTGTGCGCTCCTGAGCACCGTCTCTTCCGTTGGTCTCTTTGGCAGCTGGGAAGGGTTTGGACGGGGCTGGTTCCTCCATCGCACCCTGCACACGAAGCGGACGGCCCCTTGGCCGTCCTGGGCCGTCCAGGTGGCCAGGGTGTGGCGAGGTGGCTTGCGTCGGGCTGGTCCTCCAGCCGCCGTCGAGACCGCTTCTCCTCGTGGGGTGGAGTCTCGTCTGCCCGCCTGGTCACTCGAGGCTCTCCGGTGCTCCACGCCTCCGCCGCCCTGCCTCTGTTGATGTGATCGAGGCCAGGGTTGATCACCCCGCCTCTGCCAACCGGGTTGACCACCCTGTTGGTTGGTCCGCCTTGTTCTTCGCCAACCGGGTTGACCACCCTGTCGGTTGGTCTGGCCGCTCTCCTGCCGAAGGGGTTGGCCACCCTGTCGGCTGGTCTGGCTGGCTCCGCCGGTACCCCGGGAGGTGGAAGGTCGCCCTCCTGGATGGCACCGCCCATTCTGGTCCCTCCGGGGGGGGGGGGGGGGGGGGGGGGGGAGGGGGCATTTCTGGACAGAACAAGCTCTATTAACATCTGGTAAAATTAGATCAAGTTCTAGGCCGCAGATTATAGCGCCGCGCAGAGCCCCGATCAGATCTTTCACCGACGGGCTCGCGCACTGTTCGGCTACCGCGCTTAGGCCGCGTTGCCGGTCGCGCGCGAGAGCCACGCGGAAAGGAGGATTCCTCGTTTTGTTCTCATTCATCGTCATCCCGATCACGAAGATGGTACTTTTTCAGGTCTGTGATGGGGACCGGGCCAGACTCCTCTCTCGCATTTTCCTGAGCGAGCCTGTAGGTAAGACGTGACAGTCGTGCCTTTACCACGTAGGGCCCTTCCCACTTCGGAGCAAGTGAGGCTGCGAATCCGCTCGCTGCATTGCTCAAAGGATGGGTTCTCCTGAGGACCAAGTCCCCCACCTTGTACTCCAGCTAGGTGACGATGGCTCTTATCGTACTGGGCCGCCTGTTCGATCCTTGCTGCATCGAGATTCTCTCTCGCGTCGTGCAACGCATTCGAAAGGCGAACTTTCAACTCCGCCGCGTATTTAGAGGGTGGGCGTTCTGTCGAACCTCGGTTATTTCGTAACCCGTTCTCCAGTGGAGACGATAGCTCCTTACCCAAGTTGAGAAACGCAAGCGTTAACCCAGTCGATCTGTTCACGGTCGTCCGGATTGCGAAACCCATCTGGACAATGTGTTCGTCCCAGTCCCTGTGTCTCTCCGTTAGTGTGATCAGCATGCTCTTCAAGTTTCGGTTCACTCTCTCAGTGATATTAGCCTGGGGATGGTATGGTGTCGTCCTTTTCTGCTTTATGTTTAGCGCCAAGCAGGAGTCAGTGAACACTCTGCTGGTAAAATAGCTAGCATTATCGCTGATGAGACACGTGGGTGTACCGAAGCGCATGAAAGTTTCAAACAACTTCTCCCGGATGCGCTCCGAGACCATCTTCCTCAACGGGTGTAATTCCACCCAGTTTGAGAAATGAGCGGTTATTACCAGTAAATACTGGTTCCCACGGGGACTTTTTGGTAGTGGGCCGATGATGTCGCAAGCAACCATCTCCCACGGGTAATGGCTCACTACAAGCTGCAACAGGCCTGGGGCTTTCCCCCTCGCGGCTTCGCTTTCTGGCAGGCTGGGCAGCTTCGGGCGTATCAGAGTGTGTCCTGTCTCATCCCCGGCCAGGTCGCGACGTGACATAACTTATGATAAGTCTTGCTGCCGCTGCCATGACCAGCCAGAGCCGAGTCATGGAAGTATCCGATGAACCCCCTCCGTAGCCTCCTAGGAATCATCACCCTGAACGGAGGGTCGTTCCCCTCCTCGTCGTCGATTGTTGGGATGTAGCGAAGCAATTCTGTTGGTAGCACCGCGTGGCCTTCAAAAGTTGAGTCCCCCCCCCCCCTGCGCTTGGCCAGTTAATGTACGCAGGCAACCGAGTCCAGATAGAATGGGGACCCGGCCAAAACCTGTTCTCAGGGACCATTCCTTACCCTCGGTGGCAGTATGTCGACCAAGAACAATGAGCTCTCCCTTCAACCTCGCCATACTGCGAGTCGGGAGAGGGCAATATGCCTTCGGGGTGCTGCGTAGGCCCTTCTTTCCGTCATTCAGGAAGACGTTCGTACCCCCCAGGGATGGGCAGTATTTCAAATAAAAGTATTTGAAATACGTATTTCAAATACTTTGTGTATTTTGCGTTTGTATTTAATTACAAATTGGGTAATGTATTTGACGTGTGTATTTAAATACTAAAACGGGGGTATTTCAAATACAGTTTTAACTGAATGCAATTTTGCGGGTGAAAATACATCCCTCAAATTTATTGTCCCCTGTCCAGAGCAGGAAGAAAACTATGTTCTGCACCGAATGCAGTGTCTCTCAATCAAGCACAAGCGCTTAGTGACTTTGTGATTACGGTGCTAGTCCAGGGCAAGAATAGTGACGAACGGTCTTGATGAATGTGGTCTCAAACGGTCTTGATAAGTGTGGTAGAGGCCTCCCGACAGAAAGTAAAAGGTCACACAAACAGGAAAGTGAAGCAGTCGGCACTGAGCAATATGAGGCCAGAGGTTGTACCATATGTACACAAAATGGCGCACAACCTCAAGAGGATTGCGAACAGGTACGGAGTACTTCTCGTGTTTTCAGCGCCAAAGAAACTCGGACAACTTTGCCCTCGAATTACTAAAGAAATCAGGAACGAGCCAGGGTGTGGCACGAAGCACGCCATGCGTCACAGGGGTCGTGTATAAAATCCCCTTAACGTGTGGAAAATCTTACGTTGGACAAACGGGAAGATGCACGAATGACCGTTTAAGAGAGCACGCGCAAAATTTAAAGACAAATGACGGGGCACCTTTGCCCGCGCACTGTAGGGCCTGCAAATGCGAGCCACGCTTCGGTGATACCAAGATTCTCGGTAGAAGCAGAATTCAAAGGGCACGCGAACTGCAAGAGGCATATTTTATCAAGAAGAGGGGACCCCAGTGCGTCAGCGACACGTCAATAGCATTGTATAATGCTGAGATTCATTTTTTGGATAAATACATGTAAACGAGTTTATGCTCTTGTATCTCGCGCATGAGTAGCCTGGGTGACGATAAGTGTATCAGATACATATATGTATACTTCCATCTTCCTTTCCCTATACAGTTGCGAGTAGCGCCCGTGTTTGTCTTCTATCTTGTGTACGTCTTTTTTTAGCGCTTTTAACCATGGTTCAATACAATAGTGGCGAAATCGACGTTCACTGGCAGACTGGCTAAATAAGTGCCTGTAACAACTTGTGATGCTTTCCAGCCTGATTTCCATTCATATTTTCGCCTGGAACATTCTAAATTCGCGGGGCGTCCAGATTTTCGTACCTGGTGCGAGTTGCAACAATAAAAAAATTCTCCAGCTAGTGCTGCGCGTCTTGGTCGTCTCGGTTCCTCGTTGGTCTATACCAAACTGTAATCGACAAAAAAGGCTGCTTGAAGCTCTGTACTTTTTTCACCTATTACGTCAGAGCTGATTACGTTTTTTTGTGATTATATTTCTATTACGTTACTAGAGCCTCGCACACTAACTCCCGAGTGTTCGATGCAAAATTAAAATGAGATACCCATAACCCGTTGCAGGTGCCCTGAAGTCGCTGACGCAAATTTTGAGGAATGTATTTGGAAAAGTATTTGGAGGAGACCAAATACATTTGGTTGTATTTATATCTTGTACTCAAATGCTTTTTTTTTTAAATGTAATTAGATTTGTAATTAAATACATTTTTGACCAAGTATTTTGTATTTTTATTTCGATACATATCTGCATGTATTTCGCCCATCCGTGGTGCCCCCCATGTTCCTTACCATCCGCCACGATGGCGAGCGGTTGGGCGGGGACTGCCGGATGAGCGCCATTGCGGACGCTCATCGGGCTCGCTTGACCGCAGTGTCTTGTTGGGGGGGACCCCTAGTTCTCAATAAACGCATACCGGGATCATCATCGTTGGCATGGCGTTGACGAACCCGGCGCGGCAACCGCCCTCGCTGATGGCCGTCGGCCGCGCGGTGGGACGGGCATCGAAATTCCCCTTTCAGCACCGGTCCCCGGACGTTAAAGGGGCCCTGCTATCATATTTAAGCGTCTATCTTTTTTGCGGTTTCCACGTCTCTTGGGGTCCGGGCAAGCCAGCGGGCACGGAGAGAGTAACTAAATATCACTGCGTCATATTTTAACCGGACGACGCGGAAACCTTCTCCATTTACGGGGGCGACCTGCGGTGTTGAAAGCGCGCAAAATGTGACGTTTTTGGTCTTGGGCTTGGTACTGGTCAGAGCCGCTAAAAGCTTTCTTTTCGTCAAAATACAAAATATAAGTGACGCGAACCGTTTCAAATATTTATAAAAGTAGTTTTTGTTCACAATTTTAGATTTAAAAAAAAAAAAGCAAAAAAAAAAAAAAAAAGCAAATGCAGTTTGAAAGTACGGAAACAAGAAATGACCCGTCGACATACCCGCCACCAAGCAGTGGAAAAGGCGACGCATACTAGAAAGATGTAGTGGGATAAGGCACCAACAAGCGGCGAGCGTTGAAAGGTCCCGGATGTACGCGGCGGCGCTACGGTCGTTTGGACTTGAGGATCCGGTCGGTCAGACCGTTCCCAAGGCCTTCGACGAGCAGCTTTGGCTTGCGGTTCGGTTTTTTGGTGGTGGAGCAGCGCGAAGTGGCTCCCTTTCCCAACTGATCTTTACCTCGTGTTTGCTGTCGTTTGTGGCCAGTGAAGTGTCATGCCGAATCAGTGTTTAATCTCGCAGCAAATGCAATGCAAGCCGCCCTGGCTGCCCGCTTCATACAGCCTAGCCAGAACATCAAATTTACGGCGCTACACGCTAATAAAAACTGCAAGAACGCCGTGAAGAGGAATTACCTCAAATTCACCGTAAACGAGCAAAAAAGAGCGAGAGGGACGAGCAAAAAAGAGCGAGAGGGACACGCAAAAGTTCATGGAGCACGAAAACAGAAAGAAAAGACGCGCATCGCTAATTGGTCACCACGCTTGACCTTCGGAAGCTGCGGGAACCCAGAGAGCCTCCTCTCGCCCCTTCACCTCCTTTCTTTGTCCGCGCCAGCCGCGCCAACAGAGAACGTAACCGACGTAACTGCCTTACGGGAAAAACAAAAGAAACTAAGAGCAAACAGTAGAGCAACAATGTGACGAGCTAGAAGCATAGACAAAAGAAAGCAACGTTGGTTGGGACAACGCGGGAATAAGTGGAAGAAGCGCACGTTCGGTTCATTTTCCCGCCTGCCCGCCCGTGTCCTCGCCATTTTGCCCTCGTTCGTTCGTGGCATTCCCGGATTTTTGTGCACCTGAAAATTTGGAGCGGAAGGCAACTGGATACTCGAGACAGGTATTTCATTATCAATCTGCTGCTTGCTTGGCAAGGACTGTGTAACGGTGGCATAAATACAACACCCTAAAAGATGTTTACTTGCAGAATATGTAGTTTCTGTTCAAGCAGGCTTCCTGTTTGCGCAATTCGATGAGCACGTTTTCAGCTCTCGAATTCTTCCGTGTGTGTACGAAGGATGCAGTCGCTAGTTTGTTACGTATGATGCTCTCAGGTGTCATATTTTGAGGAGACATGCATTCGAACGCCTAAGGATAAGTTCGGTTTGCTTCGAGGGGTGTGGACAGCTTTCAGTGCACTTCGCCAGCATGCTTAGAGCAGAGCCGTATATTGGGTGAGTTTGGCCGGTGGGTGCGGCCAACACCACCAGAGCTGAAGGCCGCAGCGTTCCTTCGGTGACGTCGCACGAGTCGTCTGGCGAGCGCCGCGCAAAAGTGCTGCTCTGAAGCAGTGTTGCCAACCGTAGGGTAATTACCCTACTTGTAGGGTATTTTAGGCATTTATGGTATATTGTAGGGCTGTAGGGCCGTCCGGCCATTTCCCCGCCAAAAGTAGGGTATTTTCAGACGTTGCTTCTTCAACGGCGAGCATAACAAAAAAAAAAAAAAAAAAAAAGTTGCCGCACAAGTTTTGCGTAGCTTTACAACCCGTGTGCTGCCACACCACAACATCATGCAAAACGAAAGAATCCAAGTTGCAAGACGTGCTAACTGAGAGCACCACACACCAAGTTGGAGTATGAATGCTCCCTAAGTTGGAGAGTATTGGAGAGCTAGAGCAAGTGGGAGAGGTGGGAGGAGGTGGAGTTGCGCTTAGGAAGTTTGGAGCCAGAAGAGGTATCTTCCCAGTGGAAATGGTCCCGCCAATTTTTTTCTGCTGACTGGTCCATCCGGCGGTCCTCGTTACACCTGCGAAACACGTGGCACCGCAGGCGGAACCATCCCCAGCCCACCCAGGACAGGTCCATATCGCTTGAGCGAATGATGTTTTAGCGAACAGCGACATTTAAGCGAATCGACGTTGTAGCGAATAACGGGGGCCGCTCTGCGCTTACGCCGTTTCGCGGCGACAGCCTGCGGCGGCTCATTACAAAAATGTGAACCCATTTGGCCCACCCGAAAACGCCGCTTTGCGGCGTCCCACTGTTCGCTAAAGTGTCATTCGGTGAAGCGTGGGCGTTCGCTAAAACGTCATTTGATCAAGTGAGTGCCTCCCGGGGACTGGAGGCGTTCACTTGAGCGAACGACGTTTTAGCGAACAAAACCGAAACAATGACGTTTCATCGAATGACATTTTAGCAAATACGGAGAGCCGCCGGTTTCCTATCCTCCCCTGGTGTAAAAACCTAGTTTGTCGAAACAGTACCTTAGTTTGACGAATCCCTAGGCGGTACTCGGATTAGCTTCCTTTTGTAATGAGCCGCCTTGTCTGTCGCCACGAGCGCTGGTTCCGCGTAGCCCAGTTTTTAATTTCACGACAAATCGACTAAACATGTTGGTTGGGGATGTCTGTGCGCTCGCTACATCACTGTTGTGCTGATGCTACACAGCGCACATGCAAGGTGCAAGCATGGTGTTGATGGTGTTCTAGAATAACGCAGGTATGCGCTTCCATGCGTGCCCTGTCGCTTCGTACTGCATTAATATTACCCTGTATCATCATAATCCATGCAACAGTATTATTTGAACAAAGATTTGCCTCGTAGGGTAAAGCGTAGGGTAATAAGAAACATTCGTAGGGTAATGTAGGGTTTTCTGGACGCTGCCGTGGGGTATTTTCGAAAAATAGGTTGGCAACACTGCTCTGAAGGCGTCGCGCATAGATTTACCTAGAGCACTATATAGCTCCTTCGGAGCAGAGTAGCGCAATCTAGAACGCCGTCTCTCGGCGACTAGCGGCGAACGCCCGGAGGTTCCAACTGCGGTCAGAAATGCATGGAGAACGTGAGAAAATCGTTGTTTCTTCAGTTTTGTGGGGATGTACGGAATGGCAATCATTTTTGACATAATAATGAAACATTTTAGATTAATTTGCGATAAGTTTTGTGCCATGCAAGGACGTAACTTTTTTTTAAAAAATTGCCTGAGCGGCATCATGCAGCAGACGACACGGCGACGTCACACCATTCACGTGACCCGCTCCGGCCAACCCGAAAAGCCCATCTCCGCTGCGTGCAAAAATCGTCTGCTTCAAACGCCATTGCCCTGGAAATTGCCTTCTCAAAATTTGCACACGCATCCGATATTATTAAAACTTTGATAAAGTGTTTAGCGCTTTACTAACTTCACGACAGGCTAGTTTTGAAAAGTGTGAACTTGCCATTATTTTTTTAATCAGCCGTGTTATGTCGATCTCCATGTATTCTCCCATAGGGCGGGCCGCCTCTTGGAACCCTGAGTACCACGTGACTCGCGCCTAGCTGCTCTGTCGGCCATGTTGTCGGCGAAACACGGGGTTCAAAGGATTGCGCTACTCTGCTCCGTAGGAGCTATATAGTGCTCTAGATTTACCGACGTAGATGGCATTTTTTATTGAGTAAAGCTCTCAACTCTCCTACGTCACGCCGCGGTGGTGGCGCGTCGGGTGCACTTCCGGTCTGGGGTGGTGGGCAGAAGTCGCCGTACGAGACATGCATTCCTGTGTTCTTTTGGAAGAAACCAGACAAAAAACCTGCCTTCTCGTCAAAATGCTGCGACGGGGGCTGTACCAAGAGTCTGGAAAGATTTGAAGATCAGTTTTCACGTGTTTCTGCCCCCTCCGTTCGTCCGAGAACGTGAATAGTAGCCGTGAAAAGGGCAAACCAGACGCTGTCGAACTGCGATTGCCTGTGCAGACGACACTTTGCGGTCGCCAGATGCATTTGCTTTGTTCCAACATGAACGAGAGAAAACCGGCAAGTACTACGGACCACCCTCGGGTTCAGTGCGTCTTCAAATACACACGGCCGCCTGATCGTTCGAACTTTCGTCTGCTCTTTCAAACTTGTCTGCTTTTTGTCGTCTGCTCGTTCAAACAAAAGCGGCCCGTAGACCAAGCTTTGACCCGGTGATTGCAATAAGAAGTAATTGCAGGCTTCAAAACACTTAAGTATAGGCTCGGTGTAAACAGTAGATACAAAATGTTGATCATTGGTACCGCTGGCCGTCACCGACTTGTTACGCTTGGTCTGTTCCCGCTTCTGATTCTCAGTATCGACGTCGATTATCGCCGTTACCTGCTACACTTTTGCAGCACGAGCGACGTTGCGACCGAAAATAGCTAGAAGAATCTCATCATGGTTTTGGCGTCCATTCTGCGGCGTTCGTGCGAATGATTTGCCGCACGTCAAATTATTTACGCAAAGTTTAGTGACGTAACGAGCCTTGATGATTTCGCTCAGGCGATTAAAGTGGTAAGACATTGCGATGAGGACGTAGAATCGACAATTCCAACGCGAAAAAGAGTATACAGACTCACACAGGCGCCGACAACGTGACTCCAACGGTCTGTGGACGCGGGACGCGGTGCTTTTTGCTCGTACTTCATTGCGCATGCGTTCGGACTGTCGTCTGCTCTTTCAAACTTGTCTGCTTTTTTGTCGTCAGCTCGTTCAAACGACAGCAACCCGGAAACCAAACGTTGACCCGGTAATTGCGATAAGAACTAAGTGCAGGCCTCAAAACATTTTTGAAGGTTGGTTGGGGTAAGTAGGCTAAGTGTAAACAGATACAAGACGATGTTGATCATTATCAGTGGCCATCACCGACTTGTAATGCCCGATTATACTTGCGGTTTTCAGTATCGACGTGCACCATCTCACCTACGGTCCATGCTTTTGCAGCCCGAGCGACGTCGCGACTGAAAATAGCGGGCAAAATCTTATCGTGGGAGTCAGGCTTTAGCGCCCATTTTGTGGCGTCCACGTGAAATGAATCGCCGCACGTCACATTATCAACGCAAAGTTTTGCCTCGTTAGTTTTACTGAAGCCGCTCAAGTAGTCAGACATTGTTAGGAGGACGAAGAATCAACAATTCCAACGCTAAAGAGAGCACAGGGACTCCCACCGACGCCGACAACAACGCAATTCAATGGTTTGTTCGGGGACAGCTCGTACACCGCGCATGCGCGGCGCCGGTGGCGTCCACTAGGGGCGCTCCGGTTTGTTTGTAAACATAAGTTGGTGTATACGCACTCCTCCGAGAGATCATGCCGCTCGGGCCACCCTTTTCGAACGGTGCGTGTATCACTGGGGAGCTCGTTAACACAGCCCCCCGCCTGCGTTCACGCCGCTTCGCGGCGACAGTGTGCGGCTGCTAATTACAAAGCGTAACCAGACACGCCGCTTCGCGGCGTCCAGCCGACAATCCAAGCCCCGCTGTCCCCGATCGCACTTCCGGAAAGGAGTCCCGTACCATTTAGTTCTGCAAAATTTCTCGACAATATTCGTTTTTTTTTTTGTTTTTTTTTTTTACTGTTTATTGCAAAAAAAAAAAAAAAAATGTCGTAAATATCGCTAAGTACCTCAACAAAACAAAATGTTCGAGAAAAAAAAAAATAGTAGGCCCACCGCGGATCGTACCCGCGTCCACTTGCGTATGAAGCGGACAGCTTGACCCCTATGCCATGCCACCGCTTAAAAACTCGTTGTGACCATTCGTTTTATACGAGAAAAGCGGAGTGCGTATAGCCATTTCCGTCCGAAGTGCACTCCGGAGTGCGAATAGTTTTACTCTTTTTTTATTGACCCAAACGTTTGTTAATTGCTCAAACATGATTTATAAATATCTGTATGACTGGGAAACATAATTTGTTACACGGGCAGCATACTAGGACGTACCATTATTGTTATGATATGAAAGAACAATTTTCACGACGTTTTGAGAGAGATGGGTTTTCGTTTTAGGCATCCAAATCTTGGGTGCTTTAATTATTTCTAGGAGTGAGAGGGCACAAACAAAGAAAAAATAAATGCGCTGAATTGATATTGTAAGTGATGGGACCCGCCAAAATGCATAACAGCAACAATCAAGTTGGTGATGAAAATGTGTGGTTAATGAATTCGTAAGTGAAATAATGAAAAGAAGATTATTAAAAAAAAAATATGGACTTTTGGCGCACGAAAAAATGCAGAGTTCAATTTACTTTTTACCAGAAGTAAACATATGATAATAAAAGCAACTGCAAGCGAACTGGGGAATGTTCATCATAAAGTAAGTAATCCGAGACTGAGACACGAAGGCGAAAAATTAAACGCAGGAAAGACACAAAACAGAGGGAAACACGCCGCCTAAATCGAAGTGCACAAGTTTTGATTTCACCGAGTGCAGGCAAACTTATCAAACTTAAAGCATAATTTTCAGTAAGGGACACATGCAGCTGTAGGAGCTTCATGCACACATCTACCCGCGTTCATTCACGTTACGAATAGATGCTGTGAAATATAAGTTCTCTCACCTTTGAAATCTTCAAATTGTATATCCTCGTGTATCCACACTTTCTTCTTGTATCCATTTTGACACAATTCAAGCACAAGCAACTTAGATGCCGCTCTGTAGCTTTCGAGACACTAAGACACAGCACACCTACGGCATGTAGACTTTAATGCCGCTTCGCAATAATAATGCTATGACAACCGTTGCAATGAATATAAAATAACTATTTAGATTTTAAGATTTCACATTTTCTTTTCTTTGACTTGGAATTAGCTAGCCTCATAACCTTTTCGTTCACCCTTCCACAGTAGTTTTTTCAGCACAATGTTCGTGCTGCACCAGAACAACTTCTTCAACACGAGCTCACTTGTGTGTCTTTCTTCACATCCGTCGAAGTCAGAAGTCTCGTTGGTAGACAGCAGTTC